>NW_025538659.1:0-17682 GCF_020615455.1 Coregonus clupeaformis | reverse complement strand
TCTGTTGGGTGGTGGGGGGCAGGGTAAGAGTCTGTTGGGTGGTGGGGGCAGGGTAAGAGTCTGTTGGGTGGTGGGGGCAGGGTAAGAGTCTGTTGGGTGGTGGGGGCAGGGTAAGAGTCTGTTGGGTGGTGGGGGGCAGGGTAAGAGTCTGTTGGGTGGTGGGGGCAGGGTAAGAGTCTGTTGGGTGGTGGGGGGCAGGGTAAGAGTCTGTTGGGTGGTGGGGGGCAGGGTAAGAGTCTGTTGGGTGGTGGGGGCAGGGTAAGAGTCTGTTGGGTGGTGGGGGGCAGGGTAAGAGTCTGTTGGGTGGTGGGGGCAGGGTAAGAGTCTGTTGGGTGGTGGGGGCAGGGTAAGAGTCTGTTGGGTGGTGGGGGCAGGGTAAGAGTCTGTTGGGTGGTGGGGGCAGGGTAAGAGTCTGTTGGGTGGTGGGGGGCAGGGTAAGAGTCTGTTGGGTGGTGGGGGCAGGGTAAGAGTCTGTTGGGTGGTGGGGGCAGGGTAAGAGTCTGTTGAGTGGTGGGGGCAGGGTAAGAGTCTGTTGGGTGGTGGGGGCAGGGTAAGAGTATGTTGGGTGGTGGGGGCAGGGTAAGAGTCTGTTGGGTGGTGGGGGCAGGGTAAGAGTCTGTTGGGTGGTGGGGGCAGGGTAAGAGTCTGTTGGGTGGTGGTGGGGGGCAGGGTAAGAGTCTATTGGGTGGTGGTGGTGGGGGCAGGGTAAGAGTCTGTTGGGTGGTGGTGGTGGGGGCAGGGTAAGAGTCTATTGGGTGGTGGTGGGGGCAGGGTAAGAGTCTATTGGGTGGTGGTGGTGGGGGCAGGGTAAGAGTCTGTTGGGTGGTGGTGGTGGGGGGCAGGGTAAGAGTCTGTTGGGTGGTGGGGGCAGGGTAAGAGTGTTGGGTGGTGGTGGGGGGCAGGGTAAGAGTCTGTTGGGTGGTGGTGGTGGGGGCAGGGTAAGAGTCTGTTGGGTGGTGGTGGTGGGGGCAGGGTAAGAGTATGTTGGGTGGTGGTGGTGGGGGCAGGGTAAGAGTGTTGGGTGGTGGTGGGGGCAGGGTAAGAGTCTGTTGGCTGGTGGTGGGGGCAGGGTAAGAGTCTGTTGGGTGGTGGTGGTGGGGGCAGGGTAAGAGTCTGTTGGGTGGTGGTGGTGGGGGCAGGGTAAGAGTCTGTTGGGTGGTGGTGGTGGGGGCAGGGTAAGAGTGTTGGGTGGTGGTGGGGGCAGGGTAAGAGTCTGTTGGGTGGTGGTGGGGGCAGGGTAAGAGTCTGTTGGGTGGTGGTGGTGGGGGCAGGGTAAGAGTCTGTTGGGTGGTGGTGGTGGGGGGCAGGGTAAGAGTCTGTTGGGTGGTGGTAGTGGGGGCAGGGTAAGAGTGTTGGGTGGTGGTGGGGGCAGGGTAAGAGTCTGTTGGCTGGTGGTGGGGGCAGGGTAAGAGTGTTGGGTGGTGGTGGGGGCAGGGTAAGAGTCTGTTGGGTGGTGGTGGGGGCAGGGTAAGAGTCTATTGGGTGGTGGTGGGGGCAGGGTAAGAGTCTGTTGGGTGGTGGTGGTGGGGGCAGGGTAAGAGTCTGTTGGGTGGTGGTGGGGGCATGGTAAGAGTCTGTTGGGTGGTGGTGGGGGCAGGGTAAGAGTATGTTGGGTGGTGGTGGGGGGCAGGGTAAGAGTCTGTTGGGTGGTGGTGGTGGCAGGGTAAGAGTCTGTTGGGTGGTGGTGGGGGCAGGGTAAGAGTCTATTGGGTGGTGGTGGTGGGGGCAGGGTAAGAGTCTGTTGGGTGGTGGTGGTGGGGGCAGGGTAAGAGTCTATTGGGTGGTGGTGGTGGGGTTAGGGTAAGAGTCTGTTGGGTGGTGGTGGGGGCAGGGTAAGAGTCCGTTGGCTGGTGATGGGGGCAGGGTAAGAGTCTGTTGGGTGGTGGGGGCAGGGTAAGAGTCCATTGGGGAATCCCCAACTATCTAGTAATCATCACTTCCTAATTTACCCTGTCCTGTTGTGTTCTAAAATACAATTCTGATACAACCCCCCAAACAATACTAATAGGTTGTTTATTAAACTTTATTTTCTAGTTTATTTTATGCACTTTATTATTATTCATTACACCATTTATCAATCATACGTAGGCGCTAATCTGTACGCAAACCATGCAAGGGATCATTTCCACGCAAAGTGTGAGATTTATCAATATAAATGTTAGCTTGAGAGTGTTCAGCCCCATGACCACGATCAGTGCCAAGTGGTGGAATAAGGGAACTGCTTGTCAAGCGTAGAACGGAGAAAATATACTGTATGTTGAAAATGTGTTTTATTGTGAGCGTAATAATGACATTATTTTATTTATTTAATTATATTGACATTGTGAATTCATGCAACGGCTTGACAGGTTAAATATAATTGACCACATCAGTGCATTTGTAACGATAATAATCCATATAAAGTACAGTCGTTTGTTAAATTAGAGGTACGTGTGAAAGTGAAACTATTGTGTAAATCCTATAAAAGACTGAGATAATGGAAATCCAATGAGAGATGACTGATCTGCTCTGTTGGAAGATCTGGCACAGCTGCATTTCACAGAGAGCACGTTTTTAGAGACAGGTGGGACTTTTTAGCAGAACGTACAGATTGGCTCATCAGATATCGTTTCCCAAAACCAATCTTATAGGATCATTGCGAGGATTTAAGACCTACTTTAGAAAGGCAAACCCATGCCATTCGGGTGCACGTCAAAGTGTTATCCATCCTCGGGTTTTTGGCAACAGGGCACTTTTCAGCCGGAGCTTGCTGATCGGCCAGCGGCATCTCACATCCCTCGAAGAGCCAATGTTTTGGATGCAATCATCAGCAAAACGTACTGTAACATACAATTTCCACCATCGCGCAACAGGTTAAGAGGGGTTTCTTTGCCATCAATGGGTTCCCAAATACGAACGGAGAAATAGACGGCCCCCACATCGCCATAAAAGCACCATCCCAAAACGAGTTCAACTAGGCTATGTGAACAGAGAAGGCTTCTACTCTTAATGAGCAGGTGATAGGTGATGTTATGTGCAAAAGACGCTACTGAATGTGGTGGCCAGGTGGAAAGCACGACTTGTTCATTCAGCAGAACCTTTTGGTTGTATTCAATATCTGACACTAGCACCTCTATTTCAGTCTAGGAAAAGTTTTTTCTTAGCTTTTGTTGTTTCATTTCATTGTAAGGCTTTGTACATTCCCCACGGGCTTTAAAGGGATGATTTTGACCATATCTGGTTAATTAGGGGCGTTTCTAAATGCTAAATAGCCAAAGTAATACACAAGAACTGAGGCTGAGAACAACTGGTATTGATCAATGGCGACCTCCTACGTTTGCGTCATAGGATTAGTTGATACATCACACTTTTTCTATGCATACAAACATTCAAAATAGCGTTTATAAGTAGTATTTTAGATAGTTTCTACACAATATTTATAAATTGATAAATGTGCACAAAAGCATTGAGATGTATAAACTTGGCGCATTCATGTTTGCAGTTATAAATCAGACATGTTGTAAAACGGTGCCTGCATGAACTAGAGTTATGAACTAGAGTTATGAAATACACCCATCATCAATCTTTTATGGTGACAATAACGCCCTTATTTGCTGTATACTTTGGAAGGATTGGAATTAGGCCCAGACAGTATATCTAAAGGAAATATCCATGGCGAACTTGATCAAATGTCTTTGAAGATGTTGGCAGAATATTTTCTTTTACAGTGACATTTGCTGTAGGCCTTTCTGACCTATCTAATAGTCCCAATTAAATGAGAAATGCGCATGGTAATTTGTTGTATGGCTACATCGGGAATATGAACTCATCATGGCCAGAAAAGGTAAGGAATTTATTATGCAATGATTATGATAATGTATTATGTTTATAAATGAAATATTGTCTACGCAAGAAATGTCACATTACATCATTCAGACGTAGCCTATAAACGTCAATGGAAAAGGTGAATCGTCTGTTCTAACGTTAAACTGCGCTTCGGATCGGATCGCATAGAGCAAAATAGGCTGGAAATACTGTAGCTGATCTATTTACTACTGTGAAGTGGGTCCTATTAAATGAGAGGGGACGAATGGTAGCCAATCCGAACTTGTTGTT
Source organism: Coregonus clupeaformis (assembly GCF_020615455.1). Classification (NCBI taxonomy): domain Eukaryota; kingdom Metazoa; phylum Chordata; class Actinopteri; order Salmoniformes; family Salmonidae; genus Coregonus; species Coregonus clupeaformis. Next base: position 13,587 of record NW_025538659.1, on the reverse strand, counting down.
GGCCTATAGGATATTTTGGCGAGTATAGGCTTTGTTCTGCAATAACAGGCAATGTATGCCTATTTCTAATTATTTTAGAATGTAAAGATACATTGATTTTCACTAGCAGCAAATGATTGCATCTTGTTATTATATTTAGCTAGGCCTACCGGTTGTTTTGTTCTGAATAAGAGTCTCGTCATATATTCCCCATCTTCACAAAGCTCCTAGGCTACTTTTGCCTTCTTAATATGCAAGACTTCAACCACTAGAAACTGTGCGCACGCAAGGTCTAAAGTTTGCAGCAAATTCTCATGTCAAGTTCAGTTTTTATAAATGACAACATTTGCGTGAAAAGTGGCACATGCATGTTTTGTTGCATATTTTGTGTGTAGGCAACGTTTATAAATGAGACCCCTGGTATTTTGCATAGAGCAAAATACTTGAAATAGCTGATCTATTTACTGCTGTGAAGTGGGTCCAATTAAACGAGAGATGGTTGGAACGGTAACCTTGTTGTAGGCCTATGTCTATTTGGAATTATCTAACGGCAAATGATTGCATCTTGTTATTATCGTATATGAAGATTATGTCTTTGTTAAATGTTTTTATGTTAGTATCAAAAGGGAATGTTTTAGGTGTAACGCCACATACAACCGACAGGAAGTGTGTTGTAGACAGGGGAGACTGGGGATTGGCCAGAAGAGGGAGCATCATTGTTATAAATAGGGGGGAAAACGAAGGAGAGGGCAGAACGAGCAGCCATTCTGAGGCGTCACTCTCCGGGTGTCATGTCACCTGTAACTTATGCTGTAACCTCGTGATTTTAATAAAAGCCTCTAACACGATGCAGCATAAACGGACTCTTTGTTGACAGCAATAATGGCCACCACTCATCCGATACGACATAATGGCGCCCAACGTGGGGCTGGTCTGCGCCTCTTCTTTGTTTCAGTCAACCGCCAAGCTAACTCGCTTTGAAGCATGGCCAAACAAGGGTGAGTTTTTCTTACCGCTTCGGAGTTTGTTAGATTAGATACGACTTGTGTACACTGGAGAGATGTACCATACGACCTTGCCTCGGGTGGCGTTATTGCTGTTGACTAGAGTCTGTTAAAATATATTCCATTGGTAACGGTAGGCAATGGGAAATTTAGAGCATTAAACGGTAGGATTTAAGTATTGAAAGTGTACAATTAAGGCAGATATGCGCATTCATCTTTAGGGCACTGTACCGCTTTAAGACCCCCAGGGGGGGCCATTTTAGATGTTGGGCCGGCAAATCCGTTTGAACGATAGAATGGGCAGACGGTGGGTTTTTTAAGGGAAAACTCTGATTAATGGGATTTATCTGATTGTGATTATTACTCGACTCTCGTCCGACGGGATGTCTGATTGGGTTTGATTTCTCGGTGTAATGGTCATTAAGTCACGGCAACAAAAACGGTAGGAGAAATAGGTTCAAAATTGATAAGGGCAGTGCAGGATATTTATTTGTATGGTAGGCCGCAGTTAGCTAAAGGCTAAGGCTAGTTCTAAAGGCTGAAGTGTGTTTCATGCTACATGGTACATGGCGGCTAATGCTAAATGCTAATTGTGTTGTGTGCTACATGCTAATGGATATCCTTAGAGACCCCATTGCGATGGATTAAAGTCTCTTAAACTTGTCTCTGTGTCTGTAAGTCAGGTTATATGTTTTGTGAGCGCTGTTAAATGTTGTTTGACTCGGAGGGGGAAACGGGAGGTACAGCTGGACTGTTATTCTGTTTGACTAGGAGGGAGTAGAGAATCTCACTTCCACGGTGAAAAAGTGTTTTTGAATGGATGTGCGCATGTGCATGATTTTGCGACACTACACTACAGAAAGGGGGAGTTTATGACACGAGATTAGGACACGTTTTGGTTTACGGCACTAAAACTACGACATGCGGTTGCGCTAAGCCTACAAAACACTGCATTATGGGTAAAGGTCATAGGTCCCATCTGGGGGCTGCAGGGGGAGACAGAGAAATGGACACAGACAAAGAGGAGAGATTTTAACACGAGTATTCTAGTTTAAACTGCGGTTGGTTAAAGATGAAACTTGTTTTGTGACCTATTGAATTTATAAATTAAATATATGTTGACGGAGTATAATGAATTGAATTAAATGACGGATTAAAATAAAATAAAATGTTTTTGAGCGATCTATTTAGTTCTGAGGTTAGTCTTAGAGTGAATAATGGGTGAACGAAGGAATATTGAATATGGTTGAAATAACTCAGTGATTGCATTAACTACTAAAATGTGATTCTGTGTCTCTGTTTTTCTGTCATATGAGAGGAGCAATACGATACGACAGGAGAGAGGAGGGGCTAACGTGTGACTGACGTGCGTCACGTGACAAGGTGTGACGAGGCAGAGGATCAGATCAGGCTAGTTCACAAAATCATCCCTAACAAAATATGTGATGTTATGACAATTTTACATAGGCTTGGCAAATACTATTTGAATAAAATTTGCATTTTGGAGTCTCTGTGCATCACTGGGCTGGATTACAGTTCGGTTGGAAATCAGGTACTGACATTATTCTGCAATTAAGATACTTGGGTGCATATTAAACAATGGAATTGATAAAAATCAAAGGGTTGTAAGGTTAGAAGGCTTTGTTTTTAAGATTGCTTTGAAGTTGACTAACTTACTTGCATTTGATGGGTTGTGGTAAGATAGCCAACACTAATTGATAAATTGGTGATATAGGAATACAAATTGGTTTTAATTATTCATGATTTTTAATTGATTTATTTAAAAAATAATTACAGGGGGGGAAGCCATAGGCTACATAGGCTATATAGTCTAAAATAAGATAGTTCACAATAAAGGAATATAAAAGGATTGTTACAGTGGGGCAAAAGATATCAGGACTATGAAAGTCAGTACACCGGTTGATATAGTGCATAGTGGTAATCCTTTGACTAAAGTGTTGCTAGGTTATCCGGCAAGTGAAACAAAAGTTGCCCTTCATTCTCAAACAAAAATTGATAAAATATTCCAGCGATAAGATAACCAAAGATATAGAGATAAGGCTAAGGCAAGTACAGCTTAGGGATGTTTATCCTCAGCTTTCAGTGATCATCCAGCAGGGTGATTATTACATCAGAGTTGAAGATGAACGAATAATAGATAGAGGACAAGCAGAAACGACGATGAAGAAGGAAACGAGATGTCTGGAAGAGAAGAGTGAGGTTAAGGAGGATGGAACTTAAAGAAGATGAGGATGATGAAGATGAGTGATGATGAAGAGGTCATGGGTGGAGATGACTCTGTGATCAGAAGGAAGTTGGCAAGAGAGGAAAGAAGAAGGATACTAGAGATTTGATCTCTGATGGAAGTTGAAGGAAGAAGGATACACAAGATTTGATCTCTGATGAAAGCAAAGATGAAGAAAGCGATGAAGATTTGGAGATTAAGGGTGCTTTATGTTCAAGAGGATTTTATCCTACAATGACTAGCAAAGAAGAAATAGATATATAGACCGATGTTTATCATGCCTGGATAAAGCAAATAGTTTAGAAGAAGTAACACAGCTGAAGATACAGAAGAGGAGAAACTGCTGAGAGGATCCCAAGAATTGGAGAAGAAGAAAGAACAGGACGAAGAAACTCTGAGAACTCAATCATACAACGGGTGGAGAAGAGAAGCTTTGGTTATGAAGAATCAGAATGAACCAAATCAACAATCACTGTTACAGCTTCAACTGAACAATATCAAATGCAATTGTACCAGCCAAGGGGGTACCAAATGTTCCATATCCACAGCCAGTTTACTTTACCTGTTAGTGCAACAAGTCAGGAGGAAAAGCAGAGAACATTTTTAAGGAAGATACAGGGGCAATTCAAGATCACCTGTTCTCCAGGTGAACCCTAAAGATTCTAGAGTGCCTAGAAGATACGAAGGGGGGTTGTCAGCTGAGAGCATCGATTAGAGAAGAAGAGAAAATAGCTAACAATTGAAGTAAAAACCGACCATTAGAAGTGATGGTGAATAGTGGAAAAACTTATCTGGGTTCAGCCTAAAGAGGTTAAACATCTCACTAATTGATAACTAATTAGGATAGGGATTTGAGGTAGTAAAACAGTTAATTACTCTTAAGATACTAATATTAGAAGATACTGTTATTGCAGTATTGGAAAGAGATGTATTGTTTATTCTGGGTTACATTCTTACACTAAGAGATTTCAGGCTAGGTTAAAAGGTGTTTAGTCGTTTTGCCAAGTCTGTGTGTAAAGAAGTCAAAAACAGGTGGGGACTTTTCCAATCACATAGTCTACATTTGGTGGTAAAGGGATTTTGTGAATAAATCAGTGGAAAAAGTTTAAAGGTTAGGAGGAAAAGATTAGATTAAAATAAGTTAGGAGAACTAGGTTGAAGGAATTCTAAGACAGTAAGCTAAGTTTAAAGTTAGTAGTAAGAGAGAGAGAACAATGGTGAAGGACATTTTAGAGTAGGAAGATCAAGGTAATTATAGGTGTATTTTTTATAATCAAAAGTTTGAAAGTTTAGAGGTAGGACTGAGAGTGGGAAAAAGTGACACTAGTGGTGATAGATGGAAGTACAAGCAAAGACAACTTTTCTTTGGGGAAACTAATGACATCAACACTTCAGTCTAGTAAAACAACAGTGAGAAGCAAGTTAACTCTTTCAACATTGATAGTTATTAAAGCCATAAATATAGCGCATTTGATTATAAGGGAACCAAGAGCTCCAGCACCAATTTTAGGGAAAAAATACTGTTATTAGGGTTAGGATGGTGACGTTCCTCCCACATAGAGAGATAAAGGGAGAAGAAGTATTGTTATCAGGACTAGAAGTAGAAGCTGTTGCACCTAGTCAAGGGAGGTATTATTTTGCGTAATGTTACAGAGAAAGATCAGGGAGAATATATGTGTACTTATCTAGTGCAAGCATTAGAAATTTGTTCCGGTTAAGAATTATTGGTTAAAAGGATATGTAATTCGTAAAGTGACGCTTATGGTGGAAGATTTGAAATCTGTTGAAGATTCACAGTCATCAAGGGAGTTCAGGAAGAGTAGATTACAGTAGTCACTCCAACAGTAGATAATACACAGAGGATAACGGGAACTTTCGCACTAGAAGTAATTAAGGTTAATACATCAACTACTTTAATGGTAACTTTGGGAAGGGATTAGTGATACGATGGCAATAGCAAATGTAGGGAGTATGACATCGACAACAACTTTTCTGAAATTAAAGGGGGTCGCAAGAAGGACTCATGGGTTATGTTACGGATGGAGAGTGCTGTCAATGATAGTACGAATAGGGTTAAAATAGGAGAGCAGATAATGGTAGAGAGTCAATATAGATTCATCTGAAATAGTGAAGGATACTATCATGGAGGACAGGATGAGGTCTTTGATTTTGATGACAGACAAGGAGAGGTATCTGATCAGTACCGCTCGTTAGGGAAGAGAGAAACTATATGCATGTGGTTTGATTCTTCTGTTGTGAAAATTAGAGATAGATGGCAGGTAGGAATCTTTGGTTCCAGCAGCTCATTCTGTAAGATCAGGGAGGAATCTTGAGGGTCCATGTCTGGTTAGAATTCCAGTCAAACATGTTAGAGACGGTCGTTCGACCTCTATCAACTATGTGTCAATCTTATGCGTTGTCATGACTGTGGTATTAGCAACAGTCAGTAACAGATAAAATAATGTCGTTGTAAAAACATTTGTTTAAGCCTAGGGTTAGGTGGTATTGGGTTAAGTGAATTAACATGGGTGCATTTGTTAGATGGAAAGTAAAATCAGGTAACAGCGTAACTGAAGCATTTGAGGTGTAACTATGGAGGGCTAAAAGTTGTTTGTTCTAATAAAACATATGAGGTAAGGGGTATGTTTATGGGAATATCAGATTGTGATGATTATAGGATGACTTTGGATAAGCATGAACATAAGGTTAGAGATGACAAATATAATGTAATTTTTATGTACCAGTTAGTAGGAACAGCAGGACTTTGATGGTTAAAAGATTAGCTTTTGACTGACAATGTGACTATGGGGAATTTGAGAGATATTTGGAGGGTTTGTGGTGATAAAGCGTATATATTCTTACCCTATGGATAGACAGGATGTTGTTATATGTCAACGTTGAAGCTTCCATATGAGGTTTTTACCATTAGCAGAGGAGTAGCACCGAACACAGATCAATCTGAAACTACTGTTGAAAATAGGGTGAAAAGAGACATGGCTAAATGTAATAATCTTGAAGCCTACCATTGGAGAATAAGTCTGGGAGAGAAGTGGGGACTTGGACTTTTTCCATGGTATGGTGTAACATTTGGGAAGATCATATTGATAATATTAGGTATACTTTGAGTCCAGATAGTTCGATAATGTCAAGAGTGTTATATATGCATTAAAGAATATAAGGGATGCATTTGGGAGATCTGAGAGAGCAGAAGTCAGCGAAATCTTGGTTGCAAGATCAGGTAGGCCAGTAGGGGCAGTGATGGGTTACATTTAATGGCAGCTTTGATAACACTGTGTGATGTTTGTAATTTGTTACTGATCTTTGAGAAAGCTATGATATTGAGAGAGGTTGGAGAGTGAGGCCTGGAGACAACACTCAGATGCCGGTGTTGACGGTTCCTGATCTGGATAAAGATGGACAAGTGGAACTGATGGATAAATATCATTTTTGATTATTTGATCATTTTTCAAATTTTTTTCAATATTAGGGTGATGTTGGTATGATTTATGAATCAAAGGGGGGAATGGGTTTATGTGATTCATGCATCATTTATATATCATTTCTATATTCTTAGGTGATATTGATGTTCAATTTGAAAGTGTTTGTTTTGCAAAAGATACTGTTTGGTCGTTTCTTTTCTTTTCTTCCAGAAGCATTTGGGGGAACATGTGACTCAAACAGTGACAATATGAAGGGACAATATGACTGGAGGAGATGAAACAAGGAGGGTGTGGCCGATTCCATCATCAACAAGTCCATTGGAAGAGGAGACTACAGGGAGATGAAGTGTAGTGGACTACATTCCAGTGTCTGCAATGAAATATAGACATGTGTAATACATAATTGTGTAATAGCCTTAGGGATTAATTTTTGTAGAATGATGTTTGATGTTATTGAATACATGTGAGGATCTTAGATGTTTTTGTTTATTTCGGTGAATGTTTAGGGACAGAGAGGCTAGGCAGGGAGAGGTTCACTGTAAGGTCCAATGGGTTGACCAGCCTTGCAATGGATGTTTTTGGATAGGATTTTGTTTGCAGGGGCTTACATGTGTATTTAATTGCATCATAGTTTCAAATGCATTTACAGGGTTTATGAGTTTATCTGGAGTACCGAAGGTGGTTGCCTGGGGCAGAGGGACCGTGAGAGAATTTTACTGTCTTGATTGATGGATGGAAGGTTGCCGGACAGTTTTTCGCTCTTACACTCCATAGAGATTTGTTCATATGTCATAGTAATGTATTCACACTTCATAAACAGTTGTTCATATTTAATAGAAAGGTATTTACACTCTAGAGGAGAATGTTTTTGGTTTAATGTTAAAGATACTCAATAAGATAAATTGTTACTAGTCATAATCCTATTCTGTTTGGTTTCGAGACGTTTAGTTCGTCTCGAAGGGGGGAATATCGTATATGAAGATTATGTCTTTGTTAAATGTTTTTATGTTAGTATCAAAAGGGAATGTTTTAGGTGTAACGCCACATACAACCGACAGGAAGTGTGTTGTAGACAGGGGAGACTGGGGATTGGCCAGAAGAGGGAGCATCATTGTTATAAATAGGGGGGAAAATGAAGGAGAGGGCAGAACGAGCAGCCATTCTGAGGCGTCACTCTCCGGGTGTCATGTCACCTGTAACTTATGCTGTAACCTCGTGATTTTAATAAAAGCCTCTAACACGATGCAGCATAAACGGACTCTTTGTTGACAGCAATAACTGGCCACCACTCATCCGATACGACATTATCAACCTTTTTATTGTTATGAATAAGCTTGTCCATCATATTCTCCATTTACACAAAATACTAATCGACTTGCCTGTGTGTGAGGATTTTGCGGATACACGCTGTGTTGGTATTACATACGTGTGTGTTTTGGACTTGTGTTTGCCAGACCTTACCGAAATAGTATTTGTTTTCTTTCTGGACGCCAGCAGGTATTGAACTAACCTCTTGTAGTCCTCCTCCTCCTCAGACTCCTCCTCCTCAGACTCCTCCTCCTCCTCAGACTGCTCCTCAGACTGCTCCTCAGACTGCTCCTCCTGCTCAGACTCCTCCTCTTCCTGCTCAAACTCCTCCTCCTCCCGCTCAGACTCCTCCTCCTGCTCACGGTGCTCCTCCTCAGACTCCTCCCCCTCATCAGACTCCTCCTCCTCCTCAGACTCCTCCTCCTCCTCCTCCTCCTCCTCTCTTTAGACAGGGCTCCAGATGTTGTAGTAACAACCTCCCCCTGACTCTGGAAGACCACATGCTAAGCTGGAGTTAGTAGAACATGTTGTCCCAAATGGAACCCTATTCCCTTTATAGTGCACTACTTTAGACCTGGAACCCTATTGCCTTTATAGTGCACTACTTTAGACCTGGAACCCTATTCCCTATATAGTGCACTACTTTAGACCAGTCTCTGTGTGCGTCTGTCTGTCTGTCTGCCTGCCTGCCTGCCTGCTGACATCTTGACATCTTAAAATAAAGAAATGAGTCATGTAATTCACTAAATGAAGTCATGTGTATTCACTATAATGACTTAATGTTCCAGGTAAGTGAAGGGAGCTCACCACTGCTGAACTGGACGACTTTAAGAGACAGGTTGACTGTCTCAACATGCCACCTGCCATGTTCATCAACCCCAAGACAGGTTTGTTGACATCTTGACCCAGTCTCTGCAGTGCAACTGACAAGTGCTGTGGCTCAAAACTGACACAGAATGGTTCTGCCTCAAAATGGCCCCTGTGTGTGAGAATTCATCATTGAAAAATATATTGAGAAAGGTTGGTAAACCAATACATAGTCAGGGTTGGGGTCAATTCCATTAAAATGTCAGTCAATTCAGGAAGCAGACTGAAATTCTAATTCCAATTCTCCTTCAATGCTTTTCAATTAAGACAATTTGGATTTGGAATTTGGTTAACTTTCTGAATTAACTGGAATTAATATGAAATTGACCCAAACCATGTACATAGTCGCTATGAAAATATATTGTGACGTCACGAGAGGCTACACAGCTTTCAGCGGGATTGCTCAAGTAGTGCAAGGAGACCAGGTTCAACCAAAACAAGGATTTTATTAAAGGTCTTGGGAAATTAACGAAAATATAACAAAATTCTGTTCTCTTGTGGCTCTTTAAGGGTTAACAGTTCAGGGATGTCTCTTCCACATCCAAAATCATAATTCTCACTCGCTCAAATAACTTTTCCCCAGCCTTACTGTAGTCCACGTTGCAGCTAGTGGCCAACCCAGCAAAAAGTCCTTCCAAATGTCCCTCACGTATTTCCACAGGTGCATATATCCAAAGGTGAGTATTTCCCCAAAGGTAAGTATCTCCAAATCCTTATATTCCTCCTGGAAGTGGACGTGCAGCACTCTTGTCCTCCAGCCAGCCCAGTCTGGAGACTGTGTTCCTTCACTTCCCCCAAACCTTCAGCTCATCAGCTCCTCATTTGTTTCAGCTGCGTGGGAAGATTGGCCATAGAGGGGTGGAGTTCCCGACCATACCAGCAGATGGAGCCATAGCTGTCTGGGTTTGCAGCCACCTCAGGGGGATGTAACGTCCCTCCAGGACACAGCCTCTCGTGACATCACACATCCCCCTCCTCGGGACCGACGTCCTCGTCGGGGTAAAGGCAGCGAAGAAGGCATCACGCCGGGAGAGGGCGTCCGCATTGCCGTGGTGCTTGCCAGCCCTGTGGACAACAGAAAAGTTAAACGGTTGCAAGCTCAAAAACCATCTGGTTACTCTACTGTTTGATTCCTTGTTCTTGGCCATCCACTGCAGAGGGGCGTGATCAGATACCACCATGAAACGTCGGCCCAGGAGATAGAACCGAAGGGACTCCAGGGCCCAGACTACAGCCAGACATTCTTTCTCCACCGTTGAATAGTTCTTCTCTCTTGGAAGTAACTTCCTGCTTAGGTAGAGAATGGGATGTTCTTCACCGTCATGTGCCTGGGTGAGGACAGCACCCAGACCCACCTCCGAAGCATCCGCTTGGACAATGAATTCCTTCTTGAAGTCTGGTGCCACCAGGATCGGACTGGAGCAGAGTGCTCGCTTCAGGTTGAGGAAAGCCGCCTCCGCCGCAGGGTTCCACTTCACCATTCGTGAGTGGCGTTTGGTCGTCAGCTCCGTCAATGGTGCAGCTATGGTAGCAAAATCTGCAATAAAGCGTCTATAGTAGCCAGCGAGGCCCAAAAATGACCTTACTTGCTTCTTGGTGATGGGCTGCGGCCAGTCCTGTATGGCCCGCAGTTTGGCTTCCTGTGGTTTGACCAACCCCCGCCCAATGGTGTACCCCAGGTAGTTTGTCTCACTGAAGGCCACCTTGCACTTCTTCGGGTTTGCCGTGAGCCCTGCTTCCCTGAGCGAATCCAGCACCGCTTGTACCCGGGGTAGGTGGCTGGCCCAATCCGGACTTTGTATAACCACATCATCCAAATAAGCCGCTGCGTACCTCTTGTGGGGCGCAAGGACTCGATCCATCAGGCGTTGGAACGTGGCAGGTGCCCCGTGGAGACCAAACGGAAGTCGGGTATACTGGTAGAGCCCCTCCGGGGTGGCAAAGGCTGTCTTCTCCTTAGACGCCGGGGTCAGGGGCACCTGCCAGTAGCCTTTTGTGAGATCAAGAGTGGTTAGGAAACGAGCATGCCCCAAGGAGTCTATTAAATCATCGACACGAGGCATTGGGTATGCATCAAATTCAGACACTTCATTCAACTTTCGATAGTCATTACAAACTCGTATTGAACCGTCTGGCTTGGGAACTAGTACGATGGGACTCGCCCAGGCACTGTGGGACTCTTCGATTACTCCCAACTCCCGCATCTTCCTTACCTCCTTCTGTATCACCACTTTACGAGCCTCTGGCACGCGGTACGGGCGCTGGTTTACCGTTCGGCCAGGCATGGTGCGGATCTCATGTTGGACCACCTCTGTGTGACCGGGAAGGGAGGAGAAGACATCCTGGTTCTGCTCCACGAGTTCCAGGGCCATCTGTCGTTGATGTGGGGACAGATTTGGACCCAGCTGAACCTCTTCTCGCGCCGGTTCCTGGGTCTCTGTGGGGGGTAGACAGCTGAACAACGCCTCTCTGGCGTGCCACTTCTTTAAAAGGTTAACATGATAAATCTGCTCAGTTTTCCTTTTATCTGGTTGCCTCACCTTGTAGTTTACTTCTCCCATGCGTTCAATGACCTCATATGGTCCTTGCCAGGTTGCCAGGAATTTACACTCAACGGTTGGCACCAGGACCAGCACTCTGTCCCCCGGCTTAAACTCCCTGGGTTGAGCAGATCTGTTGTAGGAGGCTTGCTGTTGCCGCTGACTGGCCTCCAGGTGTTCCCGCATCATGGGATAGATGGCCTTCATTCTCTCCCTCATAGCCCCTACATGGTCGATCAGTGTCCGCTGTTGGCATGGCTGCTCCTCCCAGGCCTCCTTGGCGATGTCGAGCAGTCCTCTGGGTCTGTAGGAAAGCAAGAGCTCAAAGGGTGAAAAACCAGTAGAAGACTGAGGTACCTCTCTCACCGCAAATAATATGTATGGTAACAGCTGATCCCAGTTGCGCCCATCTTCCCCTACCGCTTTCCGCAGCATGGATTTTAGTGTTTTGTTAAAACGTTCGACTAGGCCATCTGTCTGGGGGTGGTAGACCGAGGTTCTCAGCTGTTTGATTTTCAGTAAAGCACAGAGTTCTTTCATCACCCTGGACATGAATGGAGTCCCTTGGTCCGTCAATATCTCTTTCGGGATTCCCAGACTAGTTGAGAGACGGAACAGCTCCTTGGCGATTTGTCTGGATGTAGCCTTCCTCAGCGGAATGGCCTCCGGGTACCGGGACGCATAGTCCAGAATGACCAGAATGTATTGATGTCCCCTGGCACTTTTCGGTAAGGGCCCGACTATGTCTAATCCAATCCTCTCAAAAGGAGTTTCGATAATGGGCAAGGGAATGAGCGGGTTTCTATATGTGGGCTTTGGCGCAACCTGCTGACACTCAGGGCAACTACGGCAGTAGTTCTCTATCTCTTTGTGTACTCCTGGCCAAAAGAAACGTTGCATGATTCTTTCCTTAGTCTTCTCTACCCCCAAGTGGGCCCCTAGCGGGTGTGTGTGTGCTAGGTTGAGTACTGTGGCCCGATAGGGCTGTGGCACGAGGAGCTGTTCATGCACTTCATCATTTTTCTTGACTATCTGATATACTAACCCCCGGTTTACTGCGAAATGGGGGTAAGTAGGGGTTGTCTTATCACCTAACACTACACCTTCTAATACCTGCACATTTCTTAAGGCATTTGCAAGAGTAGGATCTCAGACTTCAGGGCATCATAGTCAGTAACCTGGTCAGGGCCCAGGTCCTGGACAGCATTCAGCGATTCCCCGGTTAGAAAGGGGGCTAACAGACCAACCCACTGTTGCTTGGGCCAGGCTTCCCTAGCGGCCGTGGCCTCAAATGCATGCAGGTATGCCTCAATGTCATCGGTAGCCCCCATCTTAGATATAAAGTCACTTGCCTTTATTGGGCGGGTATTTTGGACAACCCTCTGTCTCTGCAACTGCAATTCCTCTGCCTTCAGAAGGTTGGCTTTCTTTTGCTCCTCCAAGAGAGCCACGTTTGCTTGCATCTGGGCTTGCTGCCCAGCAACAAGGGCTTTCAATATGTCCTCCATTTCAGTCGGCGGGGAGCCTACGGCCAACTTGGAAAACTGGGTGATCAAACCTTCGGTATCCTCCTCTGACATGCACTATTAATGCTTGAGCGTACCCGTATTCTCCACCATCTGTGACGTCACGAGAGGCTACACAGCTTTCAGCGGGATTGCTCAAGTAGTGCAAGGAGACCAGGTTCAACCAAAACAAGGATTTTATTAAAGGTCTTGGGAAATTAACGAAAATATAACAAAATTCTGTTCTCTTGTGGCTCTTTAAGGGTTAACAGTTCAGGGATGTCTCTTCCACATCCAAAATCATAATTCTCACTCGCTCAAATAACTTTTCCCCAGCCTTACTGTAGTCCACGTTGCAGCTAGTGGCCAACCCAGCAAAAAGTCCTTCCAAATGTCCCTCACGTATTTCCACAGGTGCATATATCCAAAGGTGAGTATTTCCCCAAAGGTAAGTATCTCCAAATCCTTATATTCCTCCTGGAAGTGGACGTGCAGCACTCTTGTCCTCCAGCCAGCCCAGTCTGGAGACTGTGTTCCTTCACTTCCCCCAAACCTTCAGCTCATCAGCTCCTCATTTGTTTCAGCTGCGTGGGAAGATTGGCCATAGAGGGGTGGAGTTCCCGACCATACCAGCAGATGGAGCCATAGCTGTCTGGGTTTGCAGCCACCTCAGGGGGATGTAACGTCCCTCAGGACACA
>NW_025538658.1:0-17683 GCF_020615455.1 Coregonus clupeaformis | reverse complement strand
CTGTCACGGTTCCCTAAGACAGAACCCAGAAGCAGACCAGGACAAGGAGAGTTGAACGAAGGTGAGGGTTTATTACAGATTCAAAGGTGCAGAATAATCCAGGAGACGGAGCGGGTGGCGGAGATGAGTAGGTGGAGGTGAAGTGGCAGATTAAACGATGGCACGGCAGGGGGTTGGGTGAAGGTTCCGGGAGAATGATGTTAATGGCTAACGATCCGGCAGGGAATGGATGTTAGACCAGAGCCTAAGAAGGGTGATGATCAGGACCAGGTGTGCAGATTGCTGATGGGATGCAGGTGCGGAAATCAAGAGAGCTCCCCGGAGCGTTCCAGCACCCTCGGGAAACTGGAGATCACGAGCAGAACAACTAGACCACAGACAGGACCCGACTCAGACTGCCGGGATCGTTACAGTACCCCCCTCCGACGAACGCCACCGGGCGGACTCCCCGGAGCGCCAGGATGGAGGCGGTAGAAGTCACAGATGAGGTCAGCATCTAGGATCTGTCGCCGCGGAATCCAACTCCTCTCTTCAGGACCATACCCCTCCCAGTCCACGAGATACTGGAAACCCCGGCCCCGCCGTCTGGAATCCATGATGCGTCGCACCGTGTAGGCAGGACCACCTCCGATCATCCGAGGAGGAGGAGGAGGACGGAGGAGGCAACAGAGGACTGAGGAAAACAGGCTTGAGGCAGGAGACATGAAAGGTGGGATGGACTCTGAGCGTCCTCGGGAGTTTGAGTCGAACTGCCACCGGATTGATCACCTTCTCCACCACAAAGCGGACCAATGAACTTCGGCAACAACTTCCTAGACTCAGTCCGTAAAGGAAGATCCCGTGTGGCCAACCAGACCCTATCTCCGATGGTGTAGGTGGGAGCGGGGATCCGGCGACGGTCGCCTGGAGCTGATACCGGTCCGAAACTCTAAGGAGTGCCTTTCTGGCCCGATGCCAGGTCCGGTGGCAACGGCGAATATGGGCCTGAACAGAAGGCACTGAGAGCTCCCTCTCCTGAGAAGGGAACAAGGGAGGTTGGTAGCCATACAGGCACTGGAAGGGAGAGCATCCCAGTGGCAGATGTAGGGAGAGTATTGTGGGCATACTCAACCCAAGGCAACTGAGAGACCCAGGAGGTGGGGTTGGAAGAGGCCAGGCAGCGTAGCGTGGATTCCATCTTCTGGTTGGCTCTCTCCGCCTGACCATTAGATTGGGGGTGAAACCCAGATGTGAGACTGACTGTAGCTCCAATGGCCAAACAGAAGGACTTCCAGACAGCAGAGGTAAACTGAGGGCCACGGTCGGAAACGATATCACTGGGCAAACCGTGGACCCTGAAAACCTCCCTAACCAGGATCTCGGACGTCTCCCGAGGCAGAGGAAGCTTGGCAATTGGCACAAAGTGGGCGAACTTGCTGAATCTGTCCACGATAGTCAGAACGACCGTGTTCCCCTCAGAAGCGGGCAACCCAGTGACAAAGTCCAGGGCCAGATGCGACCATGGTCGCCGGGAATAGGAAGGGGGTGAAGTAGTCCAGAGCTGGGCCGATTGGTACTCTTATTCTGCGCACACACTGGACAGGCAGCAACATAACCCCAGTATCCTCGGCCATGGCAGGCCACCAAAAACATCTGCGAAGAAACGCCATCGTCCGAGCCACGCCAGGGTGACAAGCCATCTTGCTGGCGTGGGACCATTTGAGAACCGCAGGACGAACCGACTCAGGCACAAACAACCCGACCGGGTGGACCGTTACCGGGACCGGGCTACATCCGAAGGGCCGCCATCACCTCCTCCTCAATCTTCCACCTAACAGCTCCCACGACGCAGTTCGGGGGAGAATTGTCTCGGTCTTGGACCCACTCTCCTCCGTCTTGGAGAACATCCGAGACAAGGCGTCCGCCTTGCCGTTCTTAGATCCAGGTCGGAACGTCAGGGAAAAAATTGAATCGTCCGAAAAACAACGACCACCTGGCCTGACGGGAGTTGAGACGTCTAGCCGATTGCACGTAAGCAAGATTCTTGTGGTCAGTCCAGACAATAAACGGTTGCTCCGCCCCCTCAACCAGTGGCGCCACTCCTCCAAGGCAAGTTTCACCGCGAGAAGCTCCCGGTTACCCACATCGTAATTCCTCTCCGCAGGCGAAAGGCGACGAGTAGTAGGCGCAGGGATGAGTTTACTGTCCGTGGAGCATCGCTCGACAGGATGGCGCCAACTCCCACATCAGACGCGTCCACTTCAACGCAGAACTGACGGGCCGTGTCCGGTTGAGAGAGAATCGGTGCGTTGGTGAATCGCCTCTTCAAATCCAGAAACGCTCGATCCGCCTCCGGATTCCACTTGAAGCTCCTGATACTGGAAGTCAAGGCAGTTAACGGAGGCGGCCACACGGCTGTAATCCCGGATGAATCTGCGGTAGAAATTCGCAAACCCCAAAAATCTCTGGAGCTGCAATCTCGTACCGGGCTGGGCCCATTCCAGAACCGCTCTAACCTTCTCCTGGTCCATCCTAATCTCTCCCCTGGAGATGATGTACCCGAGAAAGGATGTTGTGTGGGCGTGAAACTCGCACTTCTGGCCTTCCACGAACAGGCGATTCTCCAACAATCGCTGCAGAACCTGCCGGACATGCTGGACGTGGTCGGAAGGTTCCTTCGAAGAAGATCAGAATGTCATCCAGATAAACAAACACAAAGAGACCGATCATATCTCTCAGGACGTCGTTCACCATACTCTGGAATACCGCTGGAGCATTGGTCAGTCCAAACGGCATCACCTGATACTCAGTGACCCATCGGTGTATTGAAACCCGTCAACCACTCGTCTCCCTCTCTGATCCGGACCATGTGATACGCATTGCGTAGGTCTAGCTTGGTGAACACCGTAGCACCCTGCAAGGAGTCGAAGGCAGAACTCATCAAGGGCAGGGGATACTTGTTCTTGACCGTGATGTCATTCAACCCCCGATAATCAATACGGTCGAAGAGAGCCATCCTTCTTACCCACAAAGAAGAATCCTGCCCCCAGGGGTGATGACGAGGACGAACGAGACCAGCCGCTAGGGACTCCTTGATGTAGGTCTCCAAAGCCTCACGTTCAGGTCGGGAGATACTGTATAACCTTCCCTTGGGGTAGACAGCTCCAGGAACAGGTTGATGGCACAATCATATGGTCGGTGGGAGGGAGTGACAGAGCCTTCTGCTTACTGAACACTTCCCCCAAATCGTGATATGTCTCGGGAACCAGGGACAAATCTGGGGGGTTTAGCCTCAACCACCTGACTGGGAACCGAATGGGGACAGGCAGTCTTGAGACAGTTAGCATGACAATCAAGGCTCCAACTCGTTACCTTGCCCGTCACCCAATCGAGCGATGGGATTGTGTTCCTTCAGCCAGGGGTATCCAAGGACCAGAGGAACATGGGAAGACGGCAGAATGAAGAATGAAATCATCTCCGAATGATTCCCCGACAACAGCATCTTAACGGTTCAGTCCTCATCGTGATACGTGCCAGACTACTGCCGTTCAAAGTGGTCGCTTCAATGGCTTCCGGCAATTGCTCCTTGGAAAGCCCCAGCTGTTCCACCAACTCGGCATCAAGAAAGCTTCCATCGGCACCTGAATCGACTAAAGCGTTAATCGCTAAGCTCTGATTCCTGTTCACAAGGGTAGCCGGGAAACGGGGTCTGACAGAGGTACTGAGAGGTTGAAACTGGCTCGCTAAAAGTCCTCCCCAACTTTAGCGAGCCGGGCAGTTTGAACGACCGCCGGGAACAAGTGGAGATGTAATGTCCCGAGCTACCACAGTAGAGGCAACAGTTGGTCTTACGTCTATGTTGACGCTCCTCCTTGGTCAACCCGTGCCGCCCCACTTGCATGGGTTCAGAATCGGGAGAAGAACCTCTCCACTAATCCTTTGTGGTGGAGAATGATCGACGTGTTCTGGTCCACCACCCGACCCGACTGGGAACTGAGAAGCTGATCGATTGGACGGACCCCATTGCTTCTCCCTCCTTCGCTCTCGGACTCGATTATCCACCCGAATAGACAAGGCTACCAAGCTGTCCAGGTCACTAGGCTCCGGATAGGAGAATCAACTCATCCTTGAGCTGCTCCGACAGACCCTGGTAAAGGCCGCTTGCAGAGACTCCTCATTCCACCCACTCTCTCCACAGCCAACGTCTTGAACTCGATCACGAAGTCGGCCACGCTGCGAGTTCTTGGCGAAGCGAAAACAGGCGCCTAGCTGCGTCCCTCCCTCGGACGGAATGGTCGAAGAGCTTCCTCATCTCGGCCGTGAACCCCTGGTATGAAGCCATGCAGGGATCCTGTCGTTCCCAAACGGCTGAAGCCCACTCCAGCGCTCGACCACGCAGCAACTCAATCACAAAGGCTATCCTAGCCTTGTCTGTGGCATAAGAGTAGGGCTGTAGATCGAACACTAATCCACACTGCATAAGGAAGGAACGGCATCTTCCCAGCTCCCCCTCATATTTATCCGGCGTCGGAACCTTGGGCTCACGGAAGGACACAGCTCCAGAAGCGGCAGGCGAGATGGGTGAAACCGGTAGTGGATCCTCCACCGGAAACTTCGCGTTGGTTCTGGACCTCCGTCAGACCGGTAGAAAGGTTCGAACTGACAACGCGATCTCCTGTAGTGCCGTGCTATGTTGTCCCAACATCTTCTCCTGATGGGAAATGGCATGGCGAACAGAGTCCAGATCCGCTGGGTTCATTAATGGCCGGATCGTTCTGTCACGGTTCCCTAAGACAGAACCCAGAAGCAGACCAGGACAAGGAGAGTTGAACGAAGGTGAGGGTTTATTACAGATTCAAAAGGTGCAGAATAATCCAGGAGACGGAGCGGGTGGCGGAGATGAGTAGGTGGAGGTGAAGTGGCAGATTAAACGATGGCACGGCAGGGGTTGGGTGAAGGTTCCGGAGAATGATGTTAATGGCTAACGATCCGGCCCGGGAATGGATGTTAGACCAGAGCCTAAGAAGGGGTGATGATCAGGACCAGGTGTGCAGATTGCTGATGGGATGCAGGTGCGGAAATCAGAGCTCCCCGGAGCGTTCCAGCACCCTCGGGAAACTGGAGATCACGAGCAGAACAACTAGACCACAGACAGGACCCGACTCAGACTGCCGGGATCGTTACAACCTCACCACTCTGAAAAGACGTGTTGGTAAAATGAATTCACTCTCTCTTCAATCTCCGTCTCAGTGCATTGGGGCTGCCATATAAAAGCCCTGTAGACCTTAAATTAGCCACAGACCAACGTGTTAAGAAGTGGTCGTCCATAGTTTCCATGGATCCTTATCTGTCCCTGTCCATCCCCCATTATGGTGAAGAAGATGCTCTTTGGCTCTGTGGGTGAACACACAGACAACACTGTATCCTGATATCTATAACAGCCAAGTGTCTGTGGTGGATATACTGCTATTTAAAGCTTCTCCTTCGTATCACCTCGCCTTCCTCTTCCGTCAAGTGTTAGTGCTGCGGTTCCTCCCGGCTGGAAAATAAAAGGGCTGATAAGGAATATGGAAGATAAAAACCTGAGGCTTTATCGGTCAAATTAGAGCGTTAATGGCGTCAAGGTCAGAGTGGGACACTTTTAGAAAGCGGGGGTCTGGCTTTTAACACAGTCACACATTCTCCCAGTAAGAGGAGCGATGTTTAAAAGTTGCACTGCCACCCTATCTACTGATAGGGACCTGTAGTTTTTACTAGTTGGGTGTGTGGTTCGATGAGGAGTTTACACAGTAGCCACTCAGTGAGAGAGAGACAGAGACAGAGACAGAGACAGAGACAGAGACAGAGAGAGAGAGAGAAAGAGAGAGAGAGACCGTGGCGGTGGCGGTGGCCAACTCTGAGACCTGTCGGCTCCTGATCCAGACCCCTACGCTTCCCTCTCCTCATTACTAGTCCGGCCACCTCGTCCACGTCGCCATATTTTTCATAGCATATTTTAGTGTTCTTGTCCTTGAAACTGTAGCTGGTAGTGGAGGTATGGAGGTTAAAACAGCACACACACCTTCCCCTGGTTGGGAATTCCAATTACAGCTCTCTGCTGCCTATGTTATGGATGAAATGATAGTGTGTATGACGGGAGCCGGAAGGAAATTATGCCTGCTGAGCACACATGGCGACAGAAGCCAGAGAGGGGGAAATATTAACTGGGAATAAAATGGTGTCAGCAGAAAATGGCTTTGAACTCTACCATGGTGCTTATGTGTCTGTGTGGAGGAGGAGGCGAGGGCTGCCGGTGGTGGAAGGAGAGAGATGGACAGTCACTGTGCTAGCCCTGCTGCTGTAACTACGCTTGCTCTCTCTCTCTCTCTCTCTCTCTCTCTCTCTCTCTCTCTCTCTCTCTCTCTCTCTCTCCTCTCTCTCTCTCTCTCTCTCTCTCTCTCGTCTCTCTCTCTCTTTCTCGCTGTCACACAACAGACATGTCTCATTGACACAGATGTCTGTTTCTCCAGCCGTAACCCTGACATGTGCCCATGATCAGAACCATGTCAGTTTCACATTAAATTCCCATTCGATTTCTGCATGAAATCCTCAGCACTGACACATAGAGGATTATTAAACAAGATTTTGTGGGCTTTTTCTTGTGCTCTCTTACACTCACTCTCTCCCCCTCTCTCTCTCTTTCTCTCTCTCTCTCTTTTATCTAATTCAAACTCACCTCGGCCTGATAAAAGAGTGACAAATGTTCCTTTTTCTTCAAAACATCCTACTCCTCTTCCATACTAAAACTCTCTTTCTCTCCGTCTTCTATAAGGATAAGTTACATACTGTATTGATCCCTCAGTGTTGCTTTTCTCCCCCCTCAGTCAGGCCCTCAGTCCATTGGTTCCTGTCCAACTGCCTTCACTCTCCCTTCATCTCTCTCTCTCTCTCTCTCTCTCTCTCTCTCTCTCTCTCTCTCTCTCTCTCTCTCTCTCTCTCTCTCTCTCTCTCTGTGTGTGTAGAGGGGGGACTATCCTGGCAGTTCTTTTTACAGTTTTTCCAGTAAGTACATTTGTCCAAACAGAATTCACTTTCTCAAAACAATTAATCGCAGCCCCAAACTGAAACACGTTGGCCAAATGACACATTTAATTTGCAAAATGCATTACAGTTTTTTCCAACTGCTTACACACAAAATCTTTTTCATGTCACACGATTTTTGAAACCTCTCACTCAAAGTGCAAACTACACACCAAATCTCCAAAACCATAAGCTATTTCTCAGCCTTTGACTCAGTTGTCAATTGCATAAACACTTTTTCAAAACACTACACACAATTCTCTACCTGAGCATGCGGGGATGTAGAGGGGGACGTAGAGGTTGCCTCTGTCCAAGGTTGGATACGCCATGGTAGGAGATACTTCCCCTCGATGTTTGGCAAGAGAAAACGGGCGGCAGGTAGCTTAGTGGTTAAGAGCGTTGCCAGTAACCGAAAGGTCGCTGGTTGTAATCCCGAGCCGACCAGGTGAAAAATCTGTTGATGTGCCCTTGAGCAAGGCACTTAACCCTAATTACTCCTGTAAGTCGCTCTGGATAAGAACGTCTGCTAAATGACAAAAAAAAAAAAAAAACGTATCTTGTGATGTGGACAAAGTATTGTGGCCAGACCCAGCCCGGAGAAGAGATGAAGCGTAGCTTAGCACTGGTGACTGCCCCCTCTACCAATTCCTGGACTGCCCCCGGGACCCCACACACAATTGTGTTCTTTACTGTATTCTAAAGAATATACTTTTGGTTTACAGTTTTTTTTTATTGCTTAAGCACGATTTTCAAAAACAGGACCCGTGTTTTCAAAACACTACACACAATTAGCACAACCACACACCCAATTAGCAAAACACTACAGATCCTTTTGCAAAATTAAACACTCTTGTAAAAACTATACACTTCTTTTTAAAAACCACACTTTGTTACCATATGAAACACACACGTTTCACATTACTATACTCTGTTTGCACGAGTTACACTCTGCTGTGATAAACCTAAAACACTTTTAGCACTTCTACTTCCCTATGATTAGAGTAGGCTACTCTCAACAAAGTACAAATATAATGTAAATTCACCAAACACTACACAAGACCAATGTTGCAGACTGAAGAAACTCATTTATTTCTCAACACGCCCAAAATGTTGACATGGAGATTCATAATACTGTAACCAAACGTCACTTTACGTATTGTAAGTTCAAATTTTTTTTTTAGCAGTTTTTTTGATTGCTTAAGCACGATTTTCAAAACAGAGCCCGTGTTTTCAAAACACTACACACAATTAGCACAACCACACACACCAATTAGCAAAACACTACAGATCCTTTGCAAAATTAAACACTCTTGTAAAAACTATACACTTCTTTTTAAAAACCACACTTTGTTACCATATGAAACACACACGTTTCACATTACTATACTCTGTTTGCACGAGGTTACACTCTGCTGTGATAAACCTAAAACACTTTTAGCACTTCTACTTCCCTATGATTAGAGTAGGCTACTCTCAACAAAGTACAAATATAATGTAAATTCACCAAACACTACACAAGACCAATGTTGCAGACTGAAGAAACTCATTTATTTCTCAACACGCCCAAAATGTTGACATGGAGATTCATAATACTGTAACCAAACGTCACTTTACGTATTGTAAGTTTAAAAAAAATTAAAATAAATAACTAGACATTGTCTCTTCCCTAGCTGGATCTGGCCAGAGAATTTCATCAACATCGCAGGCAATGTTGTCATTAGCAAGACACCTTGGAAAGAAACGTCTTGAATGACGAATCCATCCTTGCATTGCTGCTACCTCCATCTGGTCACAGCCTCCTCCATGGCTTGGATGAGGTACCTCAGCCTGGAGACGGAGATCATATACCTTCCACCGCCATGCCGAAAAACTCTTCTATAGGGTTGAGGAATGGAGAGTATGGTGGAAGATATAGGACGGTGAAATGTGGATGTTGCTGAAACCAGTTCTGAACCAGAGCAGAGCGGTGGAGAGACACATTGTCCCAGACAACAATGTATTGCATATGATCGATTTGATTTGCTGCTGTTATGTTGTGCAATTGGTCCAAGAATGTAAGTATGAGTGCTGTGTTGTAAGGGCCCATATGGGCATGGCGGTGGAGGACCCCATTCTGTGTAATGGCTGCACAGAGTGTTATATTACCCCACGTTGCCCTGGGACATTGACTATAGCCCTGTGGCCAATGATGTTTCTTCCCCTCCTTCGTGTTCTCGTCAGGTTGAACCCAGCCTCATCTACGTAAATGAACTCCTGCTGGATCTCCTCTCCATCCATTCGTAAAACTCTCTGAAAAACAGTGTCAGGCAAAATTGTGTAGTTCAGTGTAGATCTAGTATACATATTACAGTACAGTAAAAGATTATGAGACAGTATGCAAGATCACACTGCTAAAGTGAATACATACCTCTGCATAATCATGCCTGCAGTCGTTTCACCCCTTTGAATTGCGCTCGAAAGGCACTCGATAAATTTGCTTCATTTGAATATGTTTTTTTTTTTTAGGATGCGTGCCAGTGTTGATGTTGAGACCTGATGGATATCGTTGAAAATGGCGTGGTTATTGACAATGTTAGCTTGGAGCTGCTTGAGTGTTATAGTATTGTTGGCCAAAACCATGTTTACTATCTCCCTCTCTTGCTGTTCTGTGAACATGGAGGCCTTCCCCCTTGTCGTCCCTGACCCTCAATCCTATGTAGAAAAAAACAGTATACAATAGTACAGTAATTTCACAGGAAAAGGTAACAGAAGTGCTGATAGTGCATAGAATATAGTACTGTAAGCAGTTACTGAAACCGTGCAGATGTTTTTGATATGATGATATTTTTACAATACCTATTTTCCAGTCGAAATGTTCTCATCACACTTGCCACTGTATATCGGCTTAGATTTGGCTGTGCTCTTGCAGTCCAGCCTCCCTCAGCGTCAGGCCGTGGTTGACAATGTGGTCCAACCAGTGTTGCGCGAGATCTCATTTGTCAATTCGATCCTCTTTGAGCACCTTCTTGTCTTCCTCTTCCTCTTCCTCTTCCTCCCCTTCCTCCTCCTCCTCCTCCTCCTCGTTCTCCTCCTCGTCCTCCTCGTTCTCCTCCTCCTCGTTCTCCTCGTCCCTCCTCGTCCTCCTCGTTCTCCTCGTTCTCCTCGTCCTCCTCCTCGTTCTCCTCGTCCTCCTCGTCCTCCTCGTCCTCCTCGTCCTCCTCGTTCTCCTCGTTCTCCTCGTCGTCCTCCTCCTCCTCCTCCTCCTCGTCTTACTCTTTCTCTGACTCTTTCCATTGTGCTTGAAGACCGATGAACTCACCTGCTGCTTTTTATAGTGCCTTATACACCTGATTGGTGTGTCTACAATTAAGCAAGCGAGTGTTTGCACACCTGATGACTGTGTTGAACCAATTGGTTGGACGGTTGTGGTAATTTGACAGTCAGTGCTTTGGTATTGCAAGGACGTGACTTCGTGATAGATTTTGTGTGTAATGTATGTTAAGTGTGTTTAGTGTTTTGCAAATCACTGTGTGTAGAGTTTTGCAACAAGTGTAAGGTTGACAATGTGCTTATAGTTGTGCAAATATGGGCTGATGTTTTGCTTCTTGAGTGTAAGGTTTTGCTAATAGTGTACTACTTTTAATTTTAGTGTGTAAGCAATCCAAAAAAACTGTAAATAACTAGACATTGTCTCTTCGCCTAGCTGGATCTGGCCAGAGAATTTCATCAACATCGCAGGCAATGTTGTCATTAGCAAGACACCTTGGAAAGAAACGTCTTGAATGACGAATCCATCCTTGCATTGCTGCTACCTCCATCTGGTCACAGGCCTCCTCCATGGCTTGGATGAGGGGTACCTCAGCCTGAGAGACGGAGATCATATACCTTCCACCGCCATGCCGAAAACTCTTCTGTGGGTTGAGGAATGGAGAGTATGGTGGAAGATATGAACGGTGAAATGTGGATGTTGCTGAAACCAGTTCTGAACCAGAGCAGAGCGGTGGAAAGACACATTGTCCCAGACAACAATGTATTGCATATGATCGATTTGATTTGCTGCTGTTATGTTGTGCAATTGGTCCAAGAATGTAAGTATGAGTGCTGTGTTGTAAGGGGGCTCATATGGGCATGGCGGTGGAGGACCCCATTCTGTGTAATGGCTGCACAGAGTGTTATATTACCCCCACGTTGCCCTGGGACATTGACTATAGCCCTGTGGCCAACGATGTTTCTTCCCCTCCTTCGTGTTCTCGTCAGGTTGAACCCAGCCTCATCTACGTAAATGAACTCATGCTGGATCTCCTCTCCATCCATTCGTAAAACTCTCTGAAAAAACAGTGTCAGGCAAAAATTGTGGGTTCGTGTAGATCTAGTATACATATTACAGTACAGTAATTTCACAGGAAAAAGGTAGCAGAAGTGCTGATAGTGCATAGAATATATGGGTACTGTAAGCAGTTACTGAAACCGTGCAGATGTTTTTGATATGATGATATTTTTTACAATACCTATTTTCCAGTCGAAATGTTCTCATCACACCTTGCCACTGTATATCGGCTTAGATTTGGCTGTACTCAGTCCAGCCTCCCTCAGCGTCAGGCCGTGGTTGACAATGTGGTCAACCATGTTGGCTGGATCTCATTTGTCAGATTCGGTCCTCTTTGAGCACCTTCTTGTCTTCCTCTTCCTCTTTCCTCTTCCTCTTCCTCCCCTTCCTCCTCCTCCTCCTCCTCCTCCTCGTTCTCTCTCCTCGTCCTCCTCGTTCTCCTCGTCCTCCTCGTCCTCCTCGTTCTCCTCGTTCTCCTCGTCCTCCTCCTCGTTCTCCTGTCGTCCTCTCCTCCTCCTCCTCCTCCTCGTCTTACTCTTTCTCTGACTCTTTCCATTGTGCTTGAAGACCGATGAACTCACCTGCTGCTTTTTTATAGTGCTTATACACCTGATTGGTGTGTCTACAATTAAGCAACGAGTGTTTGCACACCCGATGACTGTGTTGAACCAATTGGTTGGACGGTGTGGTAATTTGACAGTCAGTGCTTTGGTATTGCAAGGACGTGACTTCATGATAGATTTTTGTGTGTAATGTATGTTAAGTGTGTTTAGTGTTTTGCAAATCACTGTGTGTAGAGTTTTGCAACAAGTGTAAGGTTGACAATGTGCTTATAGTTGTGCAAATATGGGCTGATGTTTTGCTTCTTGAGTGTAAGGTTTTGCTAATAGTGTACTACTTTTAATTTTAGTGTGTAAGCAATCCAAAAAAAACTGTATGTTTATGGTTTTGTTATATGCTACTGTATACAACAGTAATGTTTGGCCTAATAAATATTTTCTGTTTCTACATTGCATTGGTGTTTACAGTTACTTGTTACCCCTCTCAGCAGATTACTTTCACTGTAGAACATTGTATTGAAATGTAGATATAAGCCTATGAAAGACCAAAGAGCTTTAGATTTAGAACAACAGTGTTTACATGGTATATCCAAAAATGTACTATTATGAAAGAAGTGTTTGCCATTTGATGCAAATGCTTCATTCTGACATGTGTTTATGGCATTTTGAATGCAGTGTTACATTTTGAAGGAGATGTGAGGCATTTTGCATTTTGTGTGTGTGCAGTTTTGGAAATTGTGTGTATAGTTTTGAAAACGTGTGTAAGCAGTTGGAAAAAACTGTAAGACTGTCAAAACATTCAATACATGACACAAAATCAACTACCTCCATCAAAACATACAACTTGTTATCTAATGAAAAATTATTTCAATCAATCGTTACAAAATAATGACTACAACTATCAATATAGCTATCATGGTTTAACCCTCTTTTATATGTCTGTGTGATTTGTTGATAGTATAATTATAGCACCACAAAAGGAAAAGTAAACATATTACAGCAGTGGGCTGTATTCTTTTGTCCTATAAATTATTTTACCTAATGACTACACCAATGCAGAAAAGAATGTCACTCAAGAGCATTAATATCCAGAAACAAAAGGCTTTATTTGACCATTTTAAGTGAGAGCAGAACTACAGTATCTTCTTTAAACCTTTATTTAACTAGGCAAGTCATTAAGAACAAATTCTTATTTACAATGACAGCCTACACCGGCAAAAATTCCCGGACCAATTGCTGCACTGCCCTATGGGACTCCCAATCACGTCCGGTTGTGATACAGCCTGGAATTGAACCAGGGGGTCTGTAGTGACGCCTCAAGCACTGAGATGCAGTGCCTTAGACCGCTTGCGCCACTTCCGGGAGTCCTCTGTGGGGCCCTCTACCTCTCTTTTATCCTTGCTCTCTGCCTCTTACTTTACCCATTCTTATGCATGAATAAGGGACTGATTGCTGATTGAACAATTGCGACAATGAAGTTTCGTACAGTGCAGAAAAGGTTCACATTCATGGGAGTAATTTACTTATCAGCTGTGACCAAATGTTTAAATTTTATTTGTAATGATTTACTCAACTGAATTTTGCGTCTTTGTAGAGAGTTGTGTTTACTGCTTTGTACAAATGTTCTTCTAACATTTGCATTTTGTGTGAAAGCAATGAGAAATGACTTACAGTTTTGCAAAAAATAATATTGTTGTGTCTATTAGGTTACGTGGAGATCAAGTGGACCCCAGTTTTATTAAAAGTGTCTTAGCAATTGAGAAAAACTGTAAAACACTCAGGGGTGCGCTAGAACACCAGGAGAACTTGAATAAGTAAAAAAGCGTGAGATGTGAAACCTACATCAAAGCTCTCTCTCCTCAGTGTGCCAGGGAACTCCCAATCCCACCAGGGTTTTTTTCTCCTTCTTACCTGTGAGTTTCCCCTCTCTCTTCATCCCTCCCCTTTTTTTCCCATGTACACTTTGAAAGGCCTCCCCTTCCTGGCTGTCACTGCAGGGCATCCATCTGTCTGCACACTCAACACACAATGTAATGATGTAAACAGATAAGAGTCCCACTCACGACAGCCCACCCATCCTTCTGGGGGGTTCCTCTTATCTACCTGGGATATTGGAGTGGGAGTGGGAAAACAACAGACAGGCAGCTAAAGTTATCTGACGACCTCCTCTAATCCTACTACTCTCCATTTTCTACAGCCCCATCTGTAGCCGTCTCTCTCCCAGGTAGATGGAGATGAGATTCAGCTAGAGCACTCCCACGGACTCTCTCTTTCTCTCCTGGGCCCTGTGTTTTGGAGTGGGAAGGGAGACTTGTAAAGGCCGGTATCCCCGGCTCCCGATTAAGAGAGGGAGAACTGAGGACATTAGGGTAATTTGGATTAAAACAGCAATTTGGGTCAAGCACTCAAAGCCGAGGGCAGCAGTCATTTGAATGTGAGGTCTTCGGAGACGTTTCCTCTTCACATTAATTTATTGAGGCTGATTATCCGTGATAAAGCCATATTGGTGGTTAGGTACACCCCTGTATTCTCTCGCATGTCTAAGCTAAAGTAATGCATTTGGATTAGAGTGAGGGCCAGTCACATGGTTGAATTTGCAAAACACTTTCTTTGAGCCTTAGAAATCTCTCTGATCTCCAGACCTCGGGTGGCGACAGAAAAGAGCAAATCAAAAAGTTTAATGATTGATTTTAATGGGTTTTGCTTTAGAAAAATCAACAGAATTAATTAAATAACATCAAGAAAGGTAACATCAAAACGACCCCTTATGAATTTTTTATTATATTTCATACTTGTTGTTTATTAATGGTGTATGGGTGTCTGTCTGTTATTCAAAGTAGGAGCCATAACCCTTGAAATAATCATTGTTTTCAAAGAAAGTAATTTATAGCTGAAAAGTCTGATAAAACAAAGCTGATATTGTATTGGAACCCTTACCCCGGGCTCCTTTGAACAAACATTTCCTTTGAACAAACACTTCCACTGCAGCATGATGTATCTGTATCCATACAGAGAAGCTCTGAGTTACACCCTGTAATTATATTTCACTGTGTTTTATTCTCTGTTAAATCTTTATTGGTCAAAAGGCAGGCTCAGCACAGCCCCCACTGCAACAAAACAGTTTTGTCCACTTGCTCCACTTGTTTATTTGGCTCCCGTCTAAGATTTGTGCTCCACTCCTCAAAACATCTGTATGCTGCTCTCCATAATGGATATTAAAGGCCCAGTGCAATCAAAAACATGATTTTCCTGTGTTTCATATATATTTCCACACTATGAGGTTCGGAATAATACTGTGAAATTTAGAAAATTATGATATATGCCCTTTAGTGTAAGAGCTGTTTGAAAAGACCGCCTGGAAATTTCTGCCTGTTTTGCGTGGGGTTGGAGTTTTGGCCTGCCTGGGTGACATCACCAGGCTGGTAAATTGTTAATAGACCAATAACAGCTCATTTTCAGTTTTCCTATTTGCTAAGAAGCAGTTTTTTGGTTATTTTTGACAATTTTAATTGAAAAACGATCACAGTAAGGGCACTTAATTGTCACCCAGAAATGATTTGATATTGAGATAAAAACAGCCGCATTGGACCTTAAAGCCGTGATTATCAGTGTGTTCCACAAAGACAAGGATATAGTCAGACCCAGCCTAGATAAAGCAGTAGTGTGTAACAGTGTATCATTACATTTCTGTATAGAGTGAAGCTTGCTGGGTTAAGATGAAATACTCGAATCGCAACCTTCTTTAATTAGATTCTCCTATCTTATTGTGCCCCCTGAAGCCCTCTCTCCTTAACACCCTAACATCTAATCAGCCTATTTGTTTGCTGGATTCTAGCTAGATAAGTATGTTTTCAACAGATCAATCTTACTTACCTGGAATTTACAAGAGGAATTGCTTGCTGGAGTTAGGTTAATGAAATTAAATTAATAATTTAGATACCTGTTCTCCCTTCAGCCCAAATGTTTGGCTCCCAGCTATCCTCTCAGCCTTCTGCCTCCTGCTCAGACAGAGGAGTATTATCTTCTTTAGTCTGCTGCCATTACCCTGATTAAAAGGCCACATCCTGTACTCAAAGTCAACCTGAATATGTGGTGTCCACTTTCTAATAACCGCATTCACAAGTGTTGTGGGTTTGGTTTATCCCAAAGTCTCTAATCTATACTAACCAGAGAGGAACAAGCCAATATTCTTGGCAAATAAATAATCCATTACATAAAACAAATGGGCCAGAGATGTCATAAATCTGTAGCTGATTTCCAAACAAAAATGTTCTTCTCTCAGCCCAGGTACTCCCGTATAGAGTGAAAGTCTGTCCCCTTCCAGGTGCCATTTAGTTCAATTTGCAGTGATGTGCAGTCACTCCTCTTTAACTCCCACTCCCCAGACTCTGGGTTGACGTGGCCTCTATTATTACTGCAGTTTCCACAGCCTCATTGTTCACTGCATGTGGCGTTGTGATTATAAACTGCAATGGGTGCTGAGCGATACCCTGTCCTCAAAGCTCAGACAGTCTGGGCGAGATCACGTCGGCGCCACCAGTCAGCCTCTCCGCCAGCCCCTCAGTCTAACGTGAGAAAGGTATGACTGTGACAGCGTGAAAAATAGCATTTGTTTAAGTCGTCATTCTGGAGATTAGTGTCGGAGCAGGCGTTAATCTTATCAGTCAGGATCAGGGAAAGATGGGAAGGCAGGGAGGAGGGGGGGAGGTGGGAGGTGGGTGGGCGATGGATCCTTGCTACCAAGGTATTCTTGGGGCGTCCCAACTCTGGCGTTACCCCACTGAAGTTGACATTTAAAATGGTTAAGGTAAGGGTTAAGGTTAGGGTTAGGGTAAGGGTAAGAGTTTAAGTTTAGGGTATGGACGTTCCCAAGGATTACGGATAGCACTAACTGTGTGGGAATCTCCCATTTGAAACAGCATTCATTAAATACAATAAATCTGTGTCATTAATAAAACCAAACTAAGCAAACAAGACATATTTCTATTTTTCCAAACAAAATTCTATATGGAAATACATGGCAGTTACTTCTTCTCCTCATACATCAAGCCCTTTTCATAAACTGTGTGTAGTTGTGTGTTTATGCATGAAAGTAATGCCCTTTTCATGATGACGACAATAGCCTGAATTAGTTAGAATAATTGGTTTTTGTTCCTGCAACACACTCATCTAATCACTAACCTAACACTGTAAAATCGATAGTTCATAACCCTTTGGTGAAAATCAAGTTGTTTGTGTTTGTTAGTCAGATTCCAAACGTTCCGGTTCTTTTTGATCTTTACTTCCCCTCCTCTTGTTTGGTGAGCAGAAGCAACAGTGCAGAGAACACAAATGATGATTGATGAAAGATCCATTCTCATTAAACTGAATTTTCCTGTGTTCTGAGTATTTGTGGAGTGTAAGTTGCATGGTGGGCTCCCCTCAGACACAAGAGCCCCCTCCCCCTCTCTCTCTCTGCAGCCCCAGAGTCGTACATTACTCTCCCCACCTCTCCCTCCCTCCACGCCTTGGAGCCCTGCACTGTATGGCTGACTGTGAATACAGATGTAATCTTTCAGCTCTGACACATGCTAGATACCAATCTCCATTATTCCCACAGTCCACCCTCCAACACCACCTACATACACCTCTCATTCCCACCCTGTGTTTCCTCTTCATCCATCAGTCTGTCTGTATGACTAGCCGTCTCTCCAATACTTCATTGACTGACAGACACCAGGTCGATAAACAGAGTTGGAGGAGGGACCAGGAATGCACGCTGCCTACTTTCCTCTCCTCT
>NW_025538657.1:0-17691 GCF_020615455.1 Coregonus clupeaformis | reverse complement strand
AGCCTAAATCTTTGATTGTGTGACGATCCCGGCTGTCTGAGTCGGGTCCTGTCTGGTGACTAGTGTTCCTGTTCGTAATCTCCAGTTTCCCGAGGGTTCGGGAGCGCTCCGGGGAGCTCTTGTTTTCCGCACCTGCATCCCATCAGCAATCTGCACACCTGGTCCTGATCATCACCCTTCTTAGGCTCTGGCCCAACATCCAGTTCCTGCCGGATCGTTAGCCATGAACAGTATGTTTGTCAGCGTATCAGTCTCTGAGCCATTAGTGTTAGTTTTGTTGTTTTGCACCTTTTTGACTTGCTGTGTACTGACCTCCGTTTTGTTCTGTCTGCAGTCTCTCACCCGGAACCTTCACCCAACCTCTGCCTGATGGTCGGCGGGCTGCCGAGCCAGTACCGACCAACCACTGCACCCTCAACAACCCATCCACGCCACCCGCTCTGTTCCCTGGATTATTCAGCCTCACTCGGAATCTATTAATAAACACTCACCTTTGTCTCCACGTACCTTGTCCTGGTCTGCTTCTGGGTTCTGGCTTAGTTAACCGTGACAGAACGATCCGGCCAGTAATGAACCCAGCGGACCTGGACTCGGTTCGCCATGCTATTACCCAGCAGGAGAAGATGTTGGGCCATCATAGCATGGTACTACAGGAGATCGCGTTGTCAGTTCGGAACCTTTCTACCGGTCTGACGGAGGTCCAGAACCAACGCAAGTGTCCGGTGGAGGATCCACTACCGGTTTCACCCATCTCGCCTGCCGCTTCTGAAGCTGTGTCCATCCGTGAGCCCAAGGTTCCGACGCCGGATAAGTATGAGGGGAGCTGGGAAGATGCCGTTCCTTCCTTATGCAGTGTGGACTAGTGTTCGATCTACAGCCCTACTCTTATGCCACAGACAAGGCTAGGATAGCCTTTGTGATTGAGTTGCTGCGTGGTCGAGCGCTGGAGTGGGCTTCAGCCGTTTGGGAACGACAGGATCCCTGCAT
Organism: Coregonus clupeaformis; assembly: GCF_020615455.1. Classification (NCBI taxonomy): domain Eukaryota; kingdom Metazoa; phylum Chordata; class Actinopteri; order Salmoniformes; family Salmonidae; genus Coregonus; species Coregonus clupeaformis. Next base: position 16,704 of record NW_025538657.1, on the reverse strand, counting down.
GGCTTCATACCAGGGGTTCACGGCCGAGATGAGGAAGCTCTTCGACCATTCCGTCCGAGGGAGGGACGCAGCTAGGCGCCTGTTTTCGCCGCCAAGGAACTCGCAGCGTGGCCGACTTCGTGATCGAGTTCAAGACGTTGGCTGTGGAGAGTGGGTGGAACGAGAAGTCTCTGCAAGCGGCCTTTTACCAGGGTCTGTCGGAGCAGCTCAAGGATGAGTTGATCTCCTATCCGAGCCTAGTGACCTGGACAGCTTGGTAGCTTTGTCTATTCGGGTGGATAATCGAGTCCGAGAGCGAAGGAGGGAGAAGCAATGGGGTCCGTCCAATCGATCAGCTTCTCAGTTCCCAGTCGGGTCGGGTGGTGGACCAGAACACGTCGATCATTCTCCACCACAATGGATTAGTGGAGAGGTCCTCTCTCCCGATTCTGAACCCATGCAAGTGGGGGCGGCACGGGTTAACCAAGGAGGAGCGTCAACATAGACGTAAGACCAACTGCTGCCTCTACTGTGGTAGCTCGGGACATTACATCTCCACTTGTTCCCGGCGGTCGTCAAACTGCCCGGCTCGCTAAAGTTGGGAGGACTTTTAGCGAGCCAGTTTCAACCTCTCAGTACCTCTGTCAGACCCCGTTTCCCGGCTACCCTTGTGAACAGGAATCAGAGCTTAGCGCTTAACGCTTTTATCGATTCAGGTGCCGATGGAAGCTTTCTTGATGCCGAGTTGGTGGAACAGCTGGGGCTTTCCAAGAGCAATTGCCGGAAGCCATTGAAAGCGACCACTCTGAACGGCAGTAGTCTGGCACGATATCACGATGAGGACTGAACCGGTTAAGATGCGGTTGTCGGGAATCATTCTGAGATGATTTCATTCTTCATTCTGCCGTCTTCCCATGTTCCTCTGGTCCTTGGATACCCCTGGCTGAAGGAACACAATCCCACGTTCGATTGGGTGACGGGCAAGGTAACGAGTTGGAGCCTTGATTGTCATGCTAACTGTCTCAAGACTGCCTGCCCCCATTCGGTTCCCAGTCAGGTGATTGAGGCTAAACCCCCAGATTTGTCCCTGGTTCCCGAGACATATCACGATTTGGGGGAAGTTTTCAGTAAGCAGAGGGCTCTGTCACTCCCTCCCCCACCGACCATATGATTGTGCCATCAACCTGGTTCCTGGAGCGGTCTACCCCAAGGGAAGGTTATACAGTATCTCCCGACCTGAACGTGAGGCGTTGGAGACCTACATCAAGGAGTCCCTAGCTGCTGGTCTCGTTCGTCCCTCGTCATCACCCCTGGGGGCAGGATTCTTCTTTGTGGGTAAGAAGGATGGCTCTCTTCGACCGTGTATTGATTATCGGGGGTTGGAATGACATCACGGTCAAGAACAAGTATCCCCTGCCCTTGATGAGTTCTGCCTTCGACTCCTTACAGGGTGCTACGGTGTTCACCAAGCTAGACCTACGCAATGCGTATCACCTGGTCCGGATCAGAGAGGGGGACGAGTGGTTGTCGGGTTTCAATACACCGATGGGTCACTTGAGTATCAGGTGATGCCGTTTGGACTGACCAATGCTCCAGCGGTATTCCAGAGTATGGTGAACGACGTCCTGAGAGATATGATCGGTCTCTTTGTGTTTGTTTACCTGGATGACATTCTGATCTTCTCGAAGGAACCTTCCGACCACGTCCAGCATGTCCGGCAGGTTCTGCAGCGATTGTTGGAGAATCGCCTGTTCGTGAAGGCCGAGAAGTGCGAGTTTCACGCCCACACGACATCCTTTCTCGGGTACATCATCTCCAGGGGAGAGATTAGGATGGACCAGGAGAAGGTTAGAGCGGTTCTGGAATGGGCCCAGCCCGGTCACGAGATTGCAGCTCCAGAGATTTTTGGGGTTTGCGAATTTCTACCGCAGATTCATCCGGGATTACAGCCGTGTGGCCGCTCCGTTAACTGCCTTGACTTCCAGTATCAGGACCTTCAAGTGGAATCCGGAGGCGGATCGAGCGTTTCTGGATTTGAAGAGGCGATTCACCAACGCACCGATTCTCTCTCAACCGACACGGCCCGTCAGTTCGTCGTTGAAGTGGACCGCGTCTGATGTGGGAGTTGGCGCCATCCTGTCGCAGCGATGCTCCACGGACAGTAAACTCCATCCCTGCGCCTACTACTCTCGTCGCCTTTCGCCTGCGGAGAGGAATTACGATGTGGGTAACCGGGAGCTTCTCGCGGTGAAACTTGCCTTGGAGGAGTGGCGCCACTGGTTGGAGGGGGCGGAGCAACCGTTTATGGTCTGGACTGACCACAAGAATCTTGCTTACGTGCAATCGGCTAAACGTCTCAACTCCCCGTCCAGGCCAGGTGGGCGTTGTTTTCGGGACGATTCAAGTTTGCCCTGACGTTCCGACCTGGATCTAAGAACGGCAAGGCGGACGCCTTGTCCCGGATGTTCTCCAAGACGGAGGAGAGTGGGTCCAAGACCGAGACAATCCTCCCCCGGAACTGCGTCGTGGGAGCAGTTATGTGGAAGATTGAGGAGGAGGTGCTGGCGGCCCTTCGGACTCAGCCCGGTCCCGGTAACGGTCCACCCGGTCGGTTGTTTGTGCCTGAGTCGGTTCGTCCTGCTGTCCTCAAATGGTCCCACGCCAGCAAGATGGCTTGTCACCCTGGCGTGGCTCGGACAATGGCGTTTCTTCGCAGAACGTTTTTGGTGGCCTGCCATGGCCGAGGATACTCGGGGTTTTGTTGCTGCCTGTCCAGTGTGTGCGCAGAATAAGAGTACCAATCGGCCCAGCTCTGGACTACTTCACCCCCTTCCTATTCCCCGGCGACCATGGTCGCATCTGGCCCTGGACTTCGTCACTGGGTTGCCCGCTTCTGAGGGGAACACGGTCGTTCTGACTATCGTGGACAGATTCAGCAAGTTCGCCCACTTTGTGCCTATTGCCAAGCTTCCCTCTGCCTCGGAGACGTCCGAGATCCTGGTTAGGAGGTTTTCAGGGTCCACGGTTTGCCCAGTGATATCGTTTCCGACCGTGGCCCTCAGTTTACCTCTGCTGTCTGGAAGTCCTTCTGTTTGGCCATTGGAGCTACAGTCAGTCTCACATCTGGTTTTCACCCTCAATCCAATGGTCAGGCGGAGAGAGCCAACCAGAAGATGGAATCCACGCTACGCTGTCTGGTCTCTTCCAACCCCACCTCCTGGGTCTCTCAGTTGCCTTGGGTTGAGTATGCCCACAATACTCTTCCTACATCTGCCACTGGGATGTCTCCTTCCAGTGCCTGTATGGCTACCAACCTCCCCTGTTTCCTTCTCAGGAGAAGGAGCTCTCAGTGCCTTCTGTTCAGGCCCATATTCGTCGTTGCCACCGGACCTGGCATCGGGCCAGAAGGGCACTCCTTAGAGTTTCGGACCGGTATCAGCTCCAGGCGAATCGTCGCCGGATCCCCGCTCCCACCTATACCATCGGAGATAGGGTTTGGTTGGCCACACGGGATCTTCCGTTACGGACTGAGTCTAGGAAGTTGTTACCGAAGTTCATTGGTCCGTTTGTGGTGGAGAAGGTGATCAATCCAGTGGCAGTTCGACTCAAACTACCGAGGACGCTCAGAGTCCATCCCACCTTTCATGTCTCCTGCCTCAAGCCTGTCTTCCTCAGTCCTCTGTTGCCTCCTCCGCCTCCTCCTCCTCCTCCTCGGATGATCGGAGGTGGTCCTGCCTACACGGTGCGTCGCATCATGGATTCCAGACGGCGGGGCCGGGGTTTCCAGTATCTCGTGGACTGGGAGGGTATGGCCCTGAAGAGAGGAGTTGGATTCCCGGCGACAGGTCCTAGATGCGGACCTCATCAGTGACTTCTACCGCCTCCATCCTGGCGCTCCGGGGAGTCCGCCCGGTGGCGTTCGTCGGAGGGGGGGTACTGTGACGATCCCGGCTGTCTGAGTCGGGTCCTGTCTGGTGACTAGTGTTCCTGTTCGTAATCTCCAGTTTCCCGAGGGTTCGGGAACGCTCCGGGGAGCGCTCTTGTTTTCCGCACCTGCATCCCATCAGCAATCTGCACACCTGGTCCTGATCATCACCCTTCTTAGGCTCTGGCCCAACATCCAGTTCCTGCCGGATCGTTAGCCATGAACAGTATGTTTGTCAGCGTATCAGTCTCTGAGCCATTAGTGTTAGTTTTGTTGTTTTGCACCTTTTTGACTTGCTGTGTACTGACCTCCGTTTTGTTCTGTCTGCAGTCTCTCACCCGGAACCTTCACCCAACCTCTGCCTGATGGTCGGCGGCTGCCGAGCCAGTACCGGACCAACCACTGCACCCTCAACAACCCATCCACGCCACCCGCTCTGTTCCCTGGATTATTCAGCCTCACTCGGAATCTATTAATAAACACTCACCTTTGTCTCCACGTACCTTGTCCTGGTCTGCTTCTGGGTTCTGGCTTAGTTAACCGTGACAGATTGCTTATAGGCTAATTAGAATTTAGTGAGCAGTTCCGGCCTTGTTCATCCTTCCAGTGAAAAACCTCAGTACATTCACAGATGCTGACTCCCATTGATTCCCTTAGTAAAGATATCATTGTCACTATAAGCAGACTAATTAACTTCAGGCTTAATACAAATATAAATTGCTTGTTGGGTTGATAACAGAGGGATTAGAATGTAACTAGGAAGCATTCAGAGGTTCAATGTCAATTGTGTTTGAGATTCATAGCAAGTCAGTGGTTTGGAGCGTTTCAAAATCACAGTATGCATGTAACTTACTCCCTTTATCAAAGTCATGCATTGAGACGTGCCCTGTGGCCAGCTCCATGGGAACGACAGCGTTCTCCTATCCGCCCAGCAGCTGTAGCCGTCTCAGGGCCCAGTGGCTGCCAATCAAATGGTCCAGACAGGAAGTGGATGTTAGGGCCGGTTAAGGTCAATGGCAGTTTACTGTTGTACGATGGATGGACTGATCTTGGCCTGCAGGGCACAGCTGTGTTGTTCTACAGGACAGCTCTATTTAGCTGTTCTGCAAATGGATGATGGTTAAGCATGGTATAAAGTTTGTGGGGTGGCATCCATGCAAGCTGATGAAAAAAATATGTGTCTAGAATGAGGCATTGCACTGCAGTATGACTTTTGTGATGTATTAAAATGATATAATAGTAGATGTACATAAACACTCTGTCTGGTACCTAGACTGTTGACCAGGTCCATCTTTAGTCAAGATGAGCAGGGTGTGCTGGAGACCTCAGGTGGCTGGGTTGGATAAACATAAAACTGGTTTGTCACAAGGGACCTACACAGAATTAAATAACGTCACCTAAGGTCACGGATGACCTCACAGCACAAGCATTCACATCACACAGTCAAACCACTGTACAAAGGGGAAGGGACCGTCTGGACCACTTTCTAAAGCAATTTATCTCACAGATATGCTGGGGTAGGGTCAAAATGTGGGGGGAAACAGTGACACCTGACTGAGTTGCAGCACTAAATGGAAAGAGCTCATTTCAGAGGGAGGGAAGGCTGCCATATTGATTGCTTCCTGCCTATCTCATTTGATGAAGAGGTCCAGGAGGAACACTGCTGGTGCCATTTGTATCTCATTTGCTCAGAGCAAATCTGAGTCACTGGGTGGAGACACAGTGTGATGGTCACAGAGGAGGAAACCCTCCGGAGAGGAAGGAGGGATTCATGGGAGGATGAGAGAGATGTTCATTGCGAGAGAGAGAGACAGAGAGACAGAGAGAGAGACAGAGAGAGAGAGAGGTGGGCGGAGAGACACTGAGGGTGTAAGAGAAAAGGCAGGAGAAAGAAAAGCAGAAGACTGACTGTACAAACTGATTAGAAGGTAGGCTGTTTTAGAGTATATTTTAAAATGTAGGAAATGGATAGTCTAGTTAAGCCTACAATGACAGTGAATGAGTACGGTTGTTTCAGTTGGCAGAGTGAACAGCATTTTATTACAGTTAAAAGTGATAGAAGAACATTAGCCTGTAATTGAATTGGACTCCATAAGGGAAAACTAAGCTGAAATTGTGTATGTGCTGCTACTGATGATAATGCAGCAAAAGAGGGTGCAGTTTTTTTCAGATTGCCACTAGGGGAAAGCAAACACCAAATACTGTAAATTGTAAAAGGATCTAATTTTAGCTAGAGGTGAAATAGGTCATGTTGACTAGGCATTTTTTGCAAAATTGCAACAACAACAAAAAATAGGGAGTGGAAACCATTTAAGATGCAGCTGTTACTTTATATTAAAAAGTTCAATTACAGCAGTAGGTTGATGGGTACAAATTGTATCATACAATTGAATAGGCTCTCGTTTGCTTTGGTCCTAACACATTTGTGTATCTTTACAGACAAGATTTAAAAAATATTTCCATAGAATCTAAAATCATGAAATCTATGTGCAGTCATGGTTAAAACATATGTGATAATAGCTTATATGGCTTAGAAACCGTTTCATACAGAAACAGTTTTTTTTATGGAATACTTTGTTCTTAGTGGTAAAATACTGCTTTTGGTCTTTGGAGTCTCCTGAGTGGTTGTCATATTATCTCTTTGGCACTAAAGAAGGCATTGTCATAATCTCTGGTATGACATCAGGGTAGGCATTACCAGGGATGCTGTTGTCATGGTTACCCTAAGAACAGGTGCTGTAGGCCGTGACTTTCTGGCTGATGTCATTGAGCAGCTGGCGTGCCGTTTTCTCCAGCCCGGCCAGCTGACCTGCCTTGGCCTCCAGAGTACGCTGGTTGGCCGCATATGACCTCTCCAACTCTGGAAACACACAGTGGTGTCATTAGAGAGAGAGTGTGTGTGTGCGCACATGTGTGCCTGTGTATATGCATGCATGTGTGAATGTGCGCTTGTGCGTGCATGCTTCTGTGTGTTAGCGCGTTGGTTTGTGTGTGTGTGTGTGTGTGTGTGAGCATGCGTGTGTGTGTTACCTCTGAGTCTCTGTAGTTTTTCGCCTGGTCTGGGTGAGCAGCTCCTTGGCCCTCCTGCTGCAGTAGCTCCGCCCTCTTCCTGGCAACGGACACGCCCTCTGCCTTCGTCACCACCAAGCCCTCCACAACACTGTACTTACCCTTCACCTCCGAGTCAAACTCCTACACACAAACAAACACACACACACACACACACACACACACACACACACACAAAGCAGAAAACACATTGAGAATGGGTAACAATATAATTGGCAGCTAGAATGCTGGGCTGTGTGTGTGCATGTGCGTGCGTCTATGTGTGTGTGTGTGTGTGTGTGTGTACCTGCTGGGCCTGCTCTGCGTCCTGCCTCGCGGTCTCAGACAGTCTCTCAGTGTGCTGTGTGCGGTGGCTGGTGCCCAGGCTGCTCTCTCTCAGCAGAGTCACATCTCTTTCCAGCTGCAGCAGACGCAGTGTGGCGTTACTCAGACGCAGCTCCGACTCCGCCGTCTCCGACTCCACCTATAAACACACAAACACATATTAGCATGTATTCATGCACAGACGCAAACACACACACACGCACACATGTATTGCTCTTCTATCCTCGTGGGGACCTAAAATGAATTTCCATTCAAAATCCTATTTTCCCTAAACCTTACCCTTCCCACAAGCCTAACCCTAATCTTAACCCTAACCCTAACCCTAACCTGTAACCCTAACCCAAACAAAGTTGTACTGTAGTAGCTAAATACAATATCTTTGTGCTAGCTAGCCAACGTTTAATTATTGCTGCGTTATGAAAGAACTAGACACAGACACAAATTATCTGTTTAGTGTGTTAACACACTATTGGTAGTTTGTTGTAACCAAGTATTGGTGCTAAACTGTGTGTTATTGGATGCTAGCATGCTAGTTAGCTATGGCGTCATAGTTAGCTAGCTGAATAAAGTAAGTTGAGTCTATTCCTTGAAACATTGAACCGCTGTAGTTTACAACAATTCTAATTTCTAAAGTGGAAGTTGGGAGAGTTTTATTCGGGTGGTTCAGTGAAACAATTATAGTTTCTGAGGTGGAAGTTGGGAGAGTTATATTTTTTTTGGGTGAGGGAGGCCCTGCTCTCTCCTTTCCCAGATGTTTAGTTCATTTCATTCCGATCTCCTCTGCATTATTGTAGCCATCTGCTACAGCCTGTCAACTATGCCTCTGCCTATCCCTGTTCTCTCCTCTCCGCACAGGCTACACAAACGCCTCACACCGCGTGGCTGCTGCCTCTCTAACCTGGTGGTCCCTGCACGCACCACACACCTGGAGTTCCAGGTCTCAGGCAGCCTCTGGAACTGCCGTTCTGCTGCCAACAAGGCTGACTTCATCCCCAGCCTATGCTACCCTCCAGTCCCTCGACTTCCTGGCGCTGACGGAAACATGGATTACCACTGAAAACACTGCTACTCCTACTGCTCTCTCCTCGTCTGACCATGTGTTCTCGCATACCCCGAGAGCATCTGGTCAGAGGGGTGGTGGCACAGGAATCCTCATCTCTCCCAAGTGGTCATTCTCAATTTTTCCCCCTAACCCATCTGTCTATCTCCTCATTTGAATTCCACGCTGTCACAGTCACTAGCCCATTTAAGCTTAATATCCTTGTCATCTATCGCCCTCCAGCTTCCCTTGGAGAGTTCATCAATGAGCTTGACGCCTTGATAAGTTCCTTTCCTGAGGATGGCTCACCCTTCACAGTTTTGGGGGATTTCAACCTCCCTACGTCTACATTTGACTCATTTCTCTCTGCCTCCTTCTTTCCACTCCTCTCCTCTTTTGACCTCACCCTCTCACCGTCCCCCCTACTCACAAGGCAGGCAATACGCTTTGACTTCATCTTTACTAGATGTTGCTCTTCTACTAATCTCACTGCAACTCCCCTCCATGTCTCCGACCACTACTTTGTATCCTTTTCTCTCTCGCTCTCCTCCAACACTACTCACTCTGCCCCTACACAGATGGTAACGCGCCGCCGCAACCTTCGCTCTCTCTCTCCCACTACTCTCTCCTCTTCCATCCTATCATCTTGTCACGAGTTGCAAAGCCAGAACCCAGAAGCAGACCAGGACAAGGTAAGTTGAAACGAAGGTGAGTGTTTATTTACAAATTCAAGAGTGATGCTGAATAATCCAGGGAACAGAGCGGGCGGCGTTGATTAGTTGTTGGGGGTGCAGTGGTTGATCCAATCATGGCTCGGCAGCCGCCGACCACCAGGCAGAGGTTGGATGAAGGTTCCGGACGAGTGACTGCAGATGGAACAAAACGGAGGTAAGTAAACAACAAACCAACAAGGTGCAAAACAACAAAACTAACGCTAGAAGCTCTAAGACTGATACTCTGGTAAACCTACTGTTCATGGCTAACGATCCAATCATGGCTCGGCAGCCGCCGACCACCAGGCAGAGGTTGGATGAAGGTTCCGGACGGTGATGTTCATGGCTAACCGATCCGGCAGGGAATGGATGTTAGGCCAGAGCCTAAGAAGGGTGATGATCAGGACCAGGTGTGCAGATTGCTGATGGGATGCAGGTGCGGAAATCAAGAGAGCTCCCGGAGCGTTCCAGAACCCTCGGGAAACTGGAGATCCCGAGCAGAAAAAACTAGTCCACAGACAGGACCCGACTCAGACTGCCGGGATCGTTACAGTACCCCCCCCTCCGACCAACGCCACCGGGCGGACTCCCGGAGCGCCAGGATGGAGGCGGTAGAAGTCACGGATGAGGTCAGCATCTAGGATCTGTCGCCGCGGAATCCAACTCCTCTCTTCAGGACCATACCCCTCCCAGTCCACGAGATACTGGAAACCCCGGCCCCGCCGTCTGGAATCCATGATGCGTCGCACCGTGTAGGCAGGACCACCTCCGATCATCCGAGGAGGAGGAGGAGGAGGCGGAGGAGGCAACAGAGGACTGAGGAAAACAGGCTTGAGGCAGGAGACATGAAAGGTGGGATGGACTCTGAGCGTCCTCGGGAGTTTGAGTCGAACTGCCACCGGATTGATCACCTTCTCCACCACAAACGGACCAATGAACTTCGGTAACAACTTCCTAGACTCAGTCCGTAAAGGAAGATCCCGTGTGGCCAACCAGACCCTATCTCCGATGGTGTAGGTGGGAGCGGGGATCCGGCGACGATCGCCTGGAGCTGATACCGGTCCGAAACTCTAAGGAGTGCCTTTCTGGCCCGATGCCAGGTCCGGTGGCAACGATGAATATGGGCCTGAACAGAAGGCACTGAGAGCTCCTTCTCCTGAGAAGGGAACAAGGGAGGTTGGTAGCCATACAGGCACTGGAAGGGAGACATCCCAGTGGCAGATGTAGGGGAGAGTATTGTGGGCATACTCAACCCAAGGCAACTGAGAGACCCAGGAGGTGGGGTTGGAAGAGGCCAGGCAGCGTAGCGTGGATTCCATCTTCTGGTTGGCTCTCTCCGCCTGACCATTAGATTGGGGGTGAAAACCAGATGTGAGACTGACTGTAGCTCCAATGGCCAAACAGAAGGACTTCCAGACAGCAGAGGTAAACTGAGGGCCACGGTCGGAAAACGATATCACTGGGCAACCCGTGGACCCTGAAAACCTCCCTAACCAGGATCTCGGACGTCTCCGAGGCAGAGGGAAGCTTGGCAATTGGCACAAAGTGGGCGAACTTGCTGAATCTGTCCACGATAGTCAGAACGACCGTGTTCCCCTCAGAAGCGGGCAACCCAGTGACAAAGTCCAGGGGCCAGATGCGACCATGGTCGCGGGGAATAGGAAGGGGGTGAAGTAGTCCAGAGCTGGGCCGATTGGTACTCTTATTCTGCGCACACACTGGACAGGCAGCAACATAACCCCGAGTATCCTCGGCCATGGCAGGCCACCAAAACGTCTGCGAAGAAACGCCATCGTCCGAGCCACGCCAGGGTGACAAGCCATCTTGCTGGCGTGGGACCATTTGAGGACCGCAGGACGAACCGACTCAGGCACAAACAACCGACCGGGTGGACCGTTACGGGACCGGGCTCGTCCGAAGAGCCGCCATCACCTCCTCCTCAATCTTCCACCTAACAGCTCCCACGACGCAGTTCGGGGGGAGAATTGTCTCGGTCTTGGACCCACTCTCCTCCGTCTTGGAGAACATCCGAGACAAGGCGTCCGCCTTGCCGTTCTTAGATCCAGGTCGGAACGTCAGGGAAAAATTGAATCGTCCGAAAAACAACGACCACCTGGCCTGGCCGGGAGTTGAGACGTCTAGCCGATTGCACGTAAGCAAGATTCTTGTGGTCAGTCCAGACAATAAACGGTTTGCTCCGCCCCCTCCAACCAGTGGCGCCACTCCTCCAAGGCAAGTTTCACCGCGAGAAGCTCCCGGTTACCCACATCGTAATTCCTCTCCGCAGGCAAAAGGCGACGAGGTAGTAGGCGCAGGGATGGAGTTTACTGTCCGTGGAGCATCGCTGCGACAGGATGGCGCCAACTCCCCACATCAGACGCGTCCACTTCACGGCGAACTGACGGGCCGTGTCCGGTTGAGAGAGAATCGGTGCGTTGGTGAATCGCCTCTTCAAATCCAGAACGCTCGATCCGCCTCCGGATTCCACTTGAAGCTCCTGATACTGGAAGTCAAGGCAGTTAACGGAGCGGCCACACGGCTGTAATCCCGGATGAATCTGCGGTAGAAATTCGCAAACCCCAAAAATCTCTGGAGCTGCAATCTCGTACCGGGCTGGGCCCATTCCAGAACCGCTCTAACCTTCTCCTGGTCCATCCTAATCTCTCCCCTGGAGATGATGTACCCGAGAAAGGATGTCGTGTGGGCGTGAAACTCGCACTTCTCGGCCTTCCACGAACAGGCGATTCTCCAACAATCGCTGCAGAACCTGCCGGACATGCTGGACGTGGTCGGAAGGTTCCTTCGAGAAAGATCAGAATGTCATCCAGGTAAACAAACACAAAGAGACCGATCATATCTCTCAGACGTCGTTCACCATACTCTGGAATACCGCTGGAGCATTGGTCAGTCCAAACGGCATCACCTGATACTCGAAGTGACCCATCGGTGTATTGAAACCCGTCAACCACTCGTCTCCCTCTCTGATCCGGACCATGTGATACGCATTGCGTAGGTCTAGCTTAGTGAACACCGTAGCACCCTGTAAGGAGTCGAAGGCAGAACTCATCAAGGGCAGGGATACTTGTTCTTGACCGTGATGTCATTCAACCCCCGATAATCAATACACGGTCGAAGAGGCCATCCTTCTTACCCACAAAGAAGAATCCTGCCCCCAGGGGGTGATGACGAGGGACGAACGAGACCAGCAGCTAGGGACTCCTTGATGTAGGTCTCCAAAGCCTCACGTTCAGGGCGGGAGATACTGTATAACCTTCCCTTGGGGTAGACAGCTCCAGGGAACAGGTTGATGGCACAATCATATGGTCGGTGGGGGAGGAGTGACAGAGCCTTCTGCTTACTGAACACTTCCCCAAATCGTGATATGTCTCGGGAACCAGGGACAAATCTGGGGGTTTAGCCTCAATCACCTGACTGGGAACCGAATGGGGACAGGCAGTCTTGAGACAGTTAGCATGACAATCAAGGCTCCAACTCGTTACCTTGCCCGTCACCCAATCGAGCGTGGGATTGTGTTCCTTCAGCCAGGGGTATCCAAGACCAGAGGAACATGGGAAGACGGCAGAATGAAGAATGAAATCATCTCCGAATGATTCCCCGACAACAGCATCTTAACCGGTTCAGTCCTCATCGTGATCGTGCCAGACTACTGCCGTTCAGAGTGGTCGCTTCAATGGCTTCCGGCGATTGCTCCTTGGAAAGCCCCAGCTGTTCCACCAACTCGGCATCAAGAAAGCTTCCATCGGCACCTGAATCGATAAAAGCGTTAATCGCTAAGCTCTGATTCCTGTTCACAAGGGTAGCCGGGAAACGGGGTCTGACAGAGGTACTGAGAGGTTGAAACTGGCTCGCTAAAAGTCCTCCCAACTTTAGCGAGCCGGCAGTTTGACGACCGCCGGGAACAAGTGGAGATGTAATGTCCCGAGCTACCACAGTAGAGGCAGCAGTTGGTCTTACGTCTATGTTGACGCTCCTCCTTGGTTAACCCGTGCCGCCCCACTTGCATGGGTTCAGAATCGGGAGAGAGGACCTCTCCACTAATCCTTTGTGGTGGAGAATGATCGACGTGTTCTGGTCCACCACCCGACCCGACTGGGAACTGAGAAGCTGATCGATTGGACGGACCCCATTGCTTCTCCCTCCTTCGCTCTCGGACTCGATTATCCACCCGAATAGACAAGGCTACCAAGCTGTCCAGGTCACTAGGCTCCGGATAGGAGATCAACTCATCCTTGAGCTGCTCCGACAGACCCTGGTAAAGGCCGCTTGCAGAGACTCCTCATTCCACCCACTCTCCACAGCCAACGTCTTGAACTCGATCACGAAGTCGGCCACGCTACGAGTTCCTTGGCGAGCGAAAACAGGCGCCTAGCTGCGTCCCTCCCTCGGACGGAATGGTCGAAGAGCTTCCTCATCTCGGCCGTGAACCCCTGGTATGAAGCCATGCAGGGATCCTGTCGTTCCCAAACGGCTGAAGCCCACTCCAGCGCTCGAACCACGCAGCAACTCAATCACAAAGGCTATCCTAGCCTTGTCTGTGGCATAAGAGTAGGGCTGTAGATCGTAACACTAATCCACACTGCATAAGGAAGCAACGGCATCTTCCCAGCTCCCCCTCATATTTATCCGGCTCGGAACCTTGGGCTCACGGAAGGACACAGCTCCAGAAGCGGCAGGCGAGATGGGTGAAACCGGTAGTGGATCCTCCACCGAACTTGCGTTGGTTCTGGACCTCCGTCAGACCGGTAGAAAGGTTCCGAACTGACAACGCGATCTCCTGTAGTACCGTGCTATGATGGCCCAACATCTTCTCCTGATGGGTAATGGCATGGCGAACAGGTCCAGGTCCGCTGGGTTCATTACTGGCCGGATCGTTCTGTCACGAGTTGCAAAGCCAGAACCCAGAAGCAGACCAGGACAAGGTAAGTTGAACGAAGGTGAGTGTTTATTTACAAATTCAAGAGTGATGCTGAATAATCCAGGGAACAGAGCGGGCGGCGTTGATTAGTTGTTGGGGGTGCAGTGGTTGATCCAATCATGGCTCGGCAGCCGCCACCACCAGGCAGAGGTTGGATGAAGGTTCCGGACGAGTGACTGCAGATGGAACAAAACGGAGGTAAGTAAACAACAAACCAACAAGGTGCAAAACAACAAAACTAACGCTAGAAGCTCTAAGACTGATACTCTGGTAAACCTACTGTTCATGGCTAACGATCCAATCATGGCTCGGCAGCCGCCGACCACCAGGCAGAGGTTGGATGAAGGTTCCGGACGAGTGATGTTCATGGCTAACGATCCGGCAGGGAATGGATGTTAGGCCAGAGCCTAAGAAGGGTGATGATCAGGACCAGGTGTGCAGATTGCTGATGGGATGCAGGTGCGGAAATCAAGAGAGCTCCCCGGAGCGTTCCAGAACCCTCGGGAAACTGGAGATCCCGAGCAGAAAAAACTAGTCCACAGACAGGACCCGACTCAGACTGCCGGGATCGTTACACATCTCTTCCCTCTGCTCAATCCTTCTCCCTCCAATCTCCTGATTCTGCCTCCTCAACCCTCCTCTCCTCCCTTTCTGCATCCTTTGACTCCCTGTGTCCCCTATCCTCCCGGCCGGCTCGGTCCTCCCCTCCAGCTCCGTGGCTTGATGACTCATTGCGAGCTCACAGAACAGAGCTCCGGGCAGCTGAGCGGAAATGGAAGAAAACTAAACTCCCCTGCCGACCTGGCATCTTTTCACTCCCTCCTCTCTACATTTTCTTCATCTGTTTCTGCTGCTAAGGCCACTTTCTACCACTCTAAATTCCAAGCATCTGCCTCTAACCCTAGGAAGCTCTTTGCCACATTCTCCTCACTGCTGAATCCTCCCCCCACCCCCTCCTCCCTCTCTGTGGATGACTTCATCAACCACTTTGAAAAGAAGGTTGATGACATCCGATCCTCGTTTGTTAAGTCTAATGACACTGCTGGTCCTGCTCACACTGCCCTACCCTATGCTTTGACTTCTTTCTCCCCTCTCTCTCCAGATAAAATCTTGCGACTAGTGACTGCAGGCCACCCAACAACCTGCCCGCTTGACCCCATCCCCTCCTCTCTTCTCCAGACCATCTCCGGTGACCTTCTCCCCTACCTCACCTCGCTGATCAACTCATCCTTGACCGCTGGCTATGTCCCTTCCGTCTTCAAGAGAGCGAGAGTTGCACCCCTTCTCAAAAAAACCAACACTTCGATCCCACTGATGTCAACAACTACAGACCAGTATCCCTTCTTTCTTTTCTTTCCAAAACTATTGAGCGTGCCGTCTTTAGCCAACTCTCTTGCTATCTCTCTCAGAATGACCTTCTTGATCCAAACCAGTCAGGTTTTAGGACTGGTCATTCAACTGAGACTGCTCTTCTCTGTGTCACGGAGGCTCTCCGCACTGCTAAAGCTAACTCTCTCTCCTCTGCTCTTGTCCTTCTAGACCTGTCTGCTGCCTTTGATACTGTGAACCATCAGATCCTCCTCTCCACCCTCTCCGAGCTGGGCATCTCCGCGCGGCTCACTCCTGGTTCGTCCCTACCTGACCGGTCGCTCCTACCAAGTGGCGTGGCGAATCTGTCTCCGCACCACGTGCTCTCACCACTGGTGTCCCCCAGGGCTCAGTTCTAGGCCCTCTCCTTTTCTCCCTATACACCAAGTCACTTGGCTCTGTCATATCCTCACATGGCCTCTCCTATCATTGCTCGCTGACGAGTACACAACTAATCTTCTCCTTTCCCCCTTCTGATAACCAGGTGGCGAATCGCATCTCTGCATGTCTGGCAGACATATCAGTATGGATGACGGATCCACCACCTCAAGCTGAACTCCTGGCAAGATGGAGCTGCTCTTCCTCCCGGGGAAGGACTGCCCGTTCCATGATCTCGCCATCACGGTTGACAACTCCGTTGTGTCCTCCTCCCAGAGTGCGAAGAGCCTTGGCGTGACCCTGGACAACACCCTGTCGTTCTCCGCTAACATCAAGGCGGTGACCCGATCCTGCAGGTTCATGCTCTACAACATTCGAGAGTACGACCCTGCCTTACAGGAAGCGGCACAGGTCCTAATCCAGGCACTTGTCATCTCCCGTCTGGATTACTGCAACTCGCTGTTGGCTGGGCTCCCTGCCTGTGCCATTAAACCCCTACAACTCATCCAGAATGCCGCAACCTTCCCAAGTTCTCTCACGTCACCCCCCTCCTCCGCACTCTCCACTGGCTTCCAGTTGAAGCTCGCATCCGTTACAAGACCATGGTGCTTGCCTATGGAGCAGTGAGGGGAACGGCACCTCCGTACCTTCAGGCTCTGATCAGTCCCTACACCCAAACGAGGGCATTGCGTTCATCCACCTCTGGCCTGCTGGCTCCCTTCCTCTGCGGAAGCATAGTTCCCGCTCAGCCCAGTCAAAACTGTTCTCGCTGCTCTGGCACCCCAATGGTGGAACAAGCTCCCTCATGACGCTCAGGACAGCGGATTCACTCACCACCTTCCGGAGACATTTGAAACCCCACCTCTTTAAGGAATACCTGGGATAGGATAAAGTAATCCTTCTACCCCCCCCAAAAAAAATAATAAAATTTTTTTGTGAGTCGCGTCATTTAGCGTCTGCTAAATGACGTAAA
>NW_025538656.1:0-17697 GCF_020615455.1 Coregonus clupeaformis | reverse complement strand
TCAATTAGCCTTTTAAAATTCTGTCCCCGTTCACAGACTGATGGTTGCTGATAATGTGCCTCTGTGCGCCTTAATATTCACTAAAATCAGCACGTTTCCAGCTACAATAGCATTTGCACTTATTAACAATGTCTACACTGTATTTCTGATCAATTTTATGTTATTTTACAGACAAAAAAATTCTCCGAAAACAAGACATTTCTAAGTGACCCAAACTTTTGAACAGTAGTGTATATATACACGGCTAGAAGACATTAGCTGAATATTTTTTTAATACCACACAAATACTAGATGTGGTATTTACTCTGACAGTGACAAACTGAACATAGCCATTGGTCTTGAATTAAAGCAATAGTTCAGGTACAGACCACGTTCTCCATGCAGGCCAAGTATAAAGTGTCCCCCATTTTTATTCTATAAACTCTCCATTACTGCTGTTGCATTAAACCCGAGTGCACCATTTGTCTGTGCTGTTAATTTCCTTTTCTTGGCATATAAACTCAAGACTATTTCATTTCATTTATAAATTAATGTGCTTTATTTTAGAGTTTCTGAATTGCAATACCTATTTGTTTGAGAACTCTGTTGGTGTCTGAGTAACACAGTGTTTCCTGGGTGCGCGTCACCTCCCTGCATAATAAGCAATTTGTCATTACACATTTGGTTAGTTCCCCTCTCTGATTAATTGTTATATTCCTACAACTACTGGTTGTATTGCAGTCGTTAATCTCACAAACATTATAAAAACTCCCCATCAAAACCCGTCTCTTTGCGCTAAATTCACTTGCCCATTGATGTGTGGAAGCTAAAAGTTTTTTCCACCATAAACATCTTTGCAAAACCTCTATAGAAAATCCAAACTTGGTTTGTCCTACCAATTATTATGACCCTCTATGTAAAAGGAATATTCTCCTCCATTTGCTCAATAAAGGACTCTTCTGAATCAGTGCAGTTTAAAAATGAATATCATTTCCCACCCAAAAAAGGGGTTAAATATGTGTTTCTCAAATATATACGTCTTTAGGCACACTTTATTATATGATATGGTTGTCTTAAAATTATCTTGCCATTTATGAATGCTTTATTCAATGTGTTTGTCTGTTTATATATTAAGCCAAATTCAATATTTTATCTAAAAAAAATATGCTGCTTTTTTAATACCCATAAAAAGGGGTCTAAGTCCCATCAAATATTTAATGGGCATGGTTCCATGTCAGCTTAGTTTGCTGTGGTGTGGCTATTACCTGTTATCTGCATGCCATATGCTATGAAAAAGGCAGTGCGCACCAGTTGTGAACTTGTGGTGAAAGGAAGAATCTTTTAAAAGCCTACCCAAGTTATTCCTATATCTTTATCATATCTTTATTTTAAAAATAATTTCATTTGAACTCATTCTGTGAGCTACTGCATCTTTATCATATGGCGTATTTGGCAAGGGCCTTACAGCATGCGTAAATTGCAGTTCTCTTTATCAAAAACCAACAACCAACCTTTCTTAACACTGCCATTTGCCAAATAACTCACACCAACCACACAGGAATTCTCTTCAGGTATTTCAATGTTAACATCCTTTTGGCGCTCTGCTCCAAAATTTAACCACACCACGATACTTCTGTTGAATAGTTTCTTTTGAGGCCTGCAAATCTTCCTCTGTTCTCAAACACCTGAGTAATCAGAATAAGAGCACTTCTGGTCACTTTGATACGATTCCCTTTTCCCGAAGCATCTTTCCCCCCTTTTTTTGACAATGCCCAACCACTGCTATTTAATCTCATCTTCACCCAACTTTGCTCCATGCTGCTAATTCAACACGTCATACACTTCCACATTTTCCTGAGTTCACATCACAGCATTGGTTGGATTGGTGCATCTAAATACATCCGTGTGAAGTTTTATTATGTAGGTACTGCATGTCCAGTTTCCATTCGTGTGGCCTCATTCATCCCACTGTCATTAGCCTGCTTTGTGATGAATCAGTTTTTATGCTGTCTAATCTTTATATACCCACATCACACATCTAATAAATCAAGTGTAATAAATATTGACATGATGTTAAATCATATAGAATAATGCCATTCTTTTATTAAATTACAGTATGAATGGCTTAACCGTGGTGGGCGGAGCTGTAAGATCAAACCTGGGCAGAGCAGAGATGAGCCCAGAGGTACCCAAAAATGGGCCGCGTCATTAGTTGAGGTCACAGGTGCAGGATCGAAGCAGTATACTAGGAGTGTAACAGTTGAAATCAACAATTCGGAGAGTCAAACAACACGGCTTGAAGTCAGACATAATCACCTACACGCGCTTAGCAAGTCACAATCTACTTTACCTATTCCTACCATCTCCTAATTAAGGACAGGTGTGCTCACAACTCAGAGTAACCAGATAAATCCTACTCCCCTATCTGTGAATCGGAATATCAACTTCTAACCACTATTCTATCCCTTACAGTATCCCTTCCAGCTCCTATACATACCACTCCTGGGTGGTCTTCCTCTGATCTGATGATCTATAGGTGGTTAGTGGCCTTGAGGCGTGGCCATGAGGCGGGGTCTAGTATGTCCTTAACGAGGACCCAGGACCATTCCTCCCGGTCCTGCTCCCTCCCAGTCCACGAGATATTCGATGCCCCCTGCGTCGTCTTACTCCCATTTATCATTTAACTGTATAGGTATTGTCCTGTGTCACTCAGGAGGTGAGTGGTGTAGTATTCATTGTTGGCGATTGGAAGTGAGTACATGGGCTATAATGACAATTTCAACAGAAATAGAGCATGGGGTTTTATCCACAGTATAAAGAGATACCGAGCTGGTAAGGCCCGAGGGTTCTCTGCATGGAAGACCGTTATACCTGGGTTTGGAGCTTTCTTGCAGCTCCAGTAAGACCCGCAGGTCTCGGGTAAACTTAGCCACCTAGCTGCCCGGGTTGTTAGGGTAGAGTAAGTCTCTTCCAGTCTTCCCAGCACTGTTGCAGGGCTTGGCTTTGAGATGTTGATGGGCGTCTTCCCAACCTCAGCCACAATGCCACCTTTTCCTCCAGGTACGGTATCCCACAGGAACAGAGGTGGATGTGCCCCTAAAACACACTGAAAGCGTTAGACGTAGGGAGGTGTGAATGAGTGAGTTCTGAGCATACTCTACCCAAAGGAAGGAATTAGCTCCCTCTTGTGACTGCACTAACATTGTTGCCGTAGATACCCCCCAGTTTCTGCGTTAAACCGTTCACTCATACTATGCCTGGGGATGATATCCGGAGGCTAGCTCACGGTAATTAACCTTCCCATACAGGCAGGTCTTTGATGAAACAATATCCTCCAGACCACTGTAAACTGCCACACTGGTTGCTGCAGTCTCCGCCATCAGTGGCATTCCTCACAAGCATGAGTCATAGAGTACTAACTTACGACATCTCCGGAGAATCAGTCGATACCCTAAAGGTACGTAGGCCCTCTGATTCTGGTAGGAGTCGTAACAAAGTCTTGTAGCAATGTGTCATTGGGTGCGGTGGGGTGTGTTTGGCATCGGCTGCACCTCATTGAGTGCCAGGCGCTGTGGACTAGGCCAGCGGATATTCGTAGTCTCTGGCGTGTTCTGGCAGGAATCCCACCCCATATTTTTGACTGATGAGTCATTGTGGTCAGGCTGATTGATGAGCCAATCCTGGCAGCCTTCTTAGCACCATTCCATCAGTGAATTAAGGCGGAGCTGGTACCTTTACCCCGACACGGGGTTTCTGGAGGCTGGTTCCGCTTGTAGGCTCTCTAGATTCGATGCCTTTGATAGCTTACCTCACAGGACCAGCCACGCAACTCGCCCAGGAGGATGGTTCTGATTCGGTCTGTCAGCACGCTCGGGCAAGGCCAGGAAGAAAGCGCGTCTGCCTTACAATTCTTGACCCCTTGAGACAGTAGGGTGAAACGGTTAATCAACCTTTTGAGTTCATCGTTTTGCTTCACTGTGAAGATACTCAGATTTGGTGTCTAGCACTTGGAGCGTGGGCCTCCCTCCAGCCAATGTCTCCACTCCTCCCAGTTCTTTCTTCACCGCCAATGCAATTCGATTTCCCGACCATTAGTTCACTCGGCAGTTGAATCCAGAAAAAAAACGGGTCGTGATTTGGGCGCTCACCTTACTGGGATAGCCTGGCTCCAACTCCCAACCTCCAGGCGTCCACCTCCACACGATGTGACGGCAAGGTAGAGATCCGGCAGAAGCATAAAAATGGGAGGCGGTGGTAAATCGTTGTTTCAATGTCTCAAAAACCCGCACTGCCTCAAGTCATTTCCAACCACTTGTGGCTGGTCGCCCGCCCGACAGGAGCTGCGGTTGTGCTGAAATTACGCACAACGTCTATTGTGGTGTAGGCCCCCAGAATCTCTGAGCTCTTTCACCAAGTCTGGGGTTTGAGGCCAGTCTCATTTTGCTTTGCGTGTAGATTCCATCAGTTTCACCCAATCGGGAGTGAGTATGGCCCCAAGGAAGGAGAAATCGTCGTACATATTCCTTCGCCTTCACCAACGGGGTTTGGATCGGTTCCAAACCTTACCGGCGTGCATGACACATGTTCACTCAGAGAGTTAGATAGATTAGGATGTCATCAATTACACTATACAAACCGATCAATCAAGTCCCTGAAAATATCATTCATGAACGCCTGGAACACAGAGGCGTTTAGTAGGTCCATAGGCTCAATATTCATAATGTCCTCGATGGGTGATGGCGGTCTTGATCATCCTTCTCTGTGCGCACCAATTATTGCCCTCCTGAGGTCCAGTTTACTGTAGATGGAGAGGCCTGCCCCACCTGCTCGAGGGCTGCTGGAAATCAAGAGGAAGGGGGTAGCACCGATTTTTAATGGTAATATCGTTCAAACCTCGATAGTCTATACAAGGATGCATCCGCCATCCTTTTCTTAACAAAGCCTGGATGCGGCGGGAGGCGTAGATGGATGGGAATGGCCCCTTGCTGTAGTACCTCATCAATATACTTGCTCATTATTGGTTCGGCTGCTTGACAAGGAGTAGATTCGTATCGCGAGGAGGTACTTAGCCCGGATAGCAGATCAATTGCACAATCCCAGGCCGATGCGGTTGTGCTGCAGTAGCCTCTCCTTGAAGAGCCTTACTTACTCTGAGAACATAACACCGCACCCTTACGCATCACTCCACAGTAGGCGTTTTGCAAGGTAAAATGAGGCACTCTGCCTACGCCACCTCACTCCAACCGTGATCTGCTTGAATTTCAGGAGAATGGCCGGATCATAGGTGATGCTTGAGCTTCAGAGTGCGAGGACTAAGCGGCTCCGTGGGCGTGGAGGAATGGCGAACAGAATGATGTTCTCATGGTGCAGGGAGCCGCCTTAACTTGATTTCCTCGGTACGGTGCGTAATGAACCCAGTGCCCATGAGCTCCCCGTCCGCGCGTTACTTGTAGAGGGTTGAATTGATTTGTTAACTCTCCAACTCCTCAGCAAGACCCATATCCAGAAAGCTGGCAGCCGCTCGAATCAATAAGTCTTATACTACCCCACTTTCTCAAATAGATAAGGTAACTGGCACATACATTTGTTTAGATGTAATGTTCAAAACTGGAGTCTCCCTGCGGTTTGGCATTCAATATATCTGGGAATACCGGTTTGGTCGACGGACGTGTACAAATACCGGCCTGACCACAATACGGCATAATCGTCTTGCCCGGCTGATAATTTGTCTCACTAATGTGTACCGTCCCAGTTGCATAGAGTTTCCTCCCTCGAATTCTCTCCTCCGCTCTGTCGATTGCATAGGACCAGTGCTCGGGGGCTCCCAGAACAGTGGATGCCTTGTGTTGCACTATAAGATTATGTGTAGAATGGCGATGTTTATTAACTCATTAAGCGCAGTGATATCTCCCAAACACATCTCCCACCACCTTTAACTGCAGCCCTCTTGAACACGGTGGGCTCAGCAGTCTCGCTCCATCCGCTAACGGCTACTATAGTGTGAACTCTAAGCGTAGTCGGCTCACGGTGCGGCAGCCCTGCTGAAGTTCGCATAGTTGGTCTCCCCACCTGTGGATCCCCCTGGGTGTTAACACCTCTGAACAGTCTCTTAACTAATTCCGCATTCAACTAAAAAACCTCAGCTGCCCCAAGCGCAGTAGCCCAATCCAGTGCTCCTCCCGTTAGTAAGAGAAATCATAAATCCACCTCATGTCATCGGAGAAAACATAGTCTCGATTATCCGACATATACGAGGGCGTCTGTGTAGAAACCCCTGACATTTGCCAGGTTCCCGTGTACCCTGAGTCGTGCCGAAATGTCGGAGTGTAGGGCGGGGACTACTTTTCGAGGGTGGTGCAGCTACACCCGCACCAGCGTTGAGTAGCTGCAGGGAATTCATCCATCCGTTTCTCATGTATCTCCCATCGCCTCTGTATTAAAGCTGGATCACTGGTAATGGCGAGGTATTCTGTAATGAATGCTCGGACAGAGTGGTAAGATCCAATCGCAGAATAGCGATGCTTTATTAGAGAGTACAGACAAGGGAATAGCAGCTCGTGGTCGGAGCGGGCTGTCCAGTCAAAAACCGGGCCAAGCAGAGACAGGCAGAGGTACCAGGGAGGCGGGCTTAGTCGTGGAAGTCAGGGTCACAGAGGCACAGGATCAGAGGCAGTAATCACTGGGGTGAACAAATTGAAGGATTAAGCAATTAGAGTCAAGCAACAAGGCTGGGTCGGGTAATCAAAAAACACAAACTCTCTCTCTCTCTCTCTCTCTCTGAACTTAGCAAGTCACCAATGAACATCCTCGCACCACTAGACTTCTCGCCTGTCCTACCTATACGGACAGGTGTGCTCAGAACTCCAGAATAACCAGATCGAGTCTATACTCCCCCTCTCTGTAGATTGAAGTGTCAGACTCTGTCTAACCTAACCCGATCCTTACACAAAGCATTATGTGATGAGAAGAGGATATTTTCTAGGCTGAACAGATTGTCTGTTTTATTGACCAAAAGAAGCATTGATAAAACATTGAATAATTGATCAAGCAAAGGAAATTAAAGTGGACAGGCTTTATGTTCTATGATAGATGTGGGTGAATGTACATGACAGCTTAAGAATATAGGGATTCCACATAGTGTTGACTCTATGTACAGTAGTATTGTGCGTTTCCCATGGTCTGTTCTGGATTTGGGGACTGTTAAAACACCTCTGGTGGCATGTCTTAGTGGGATATGCATGGGGTGTATCACGATTTAAGGGCCACTGTGCTGCCTCTGTTCTGGGCTAACTGTAATTTGCCTATGAGCCACTATTTGTGGCACTTGACCATTGATTGGGCAGTAGTTCAGGTGCAACAAAACTAGGTCCTTTTAGGACTTGTTTTGTTGATAGCGATGTCAAGCAAGCAGAGCAGCGCTTTATTATAGACATTACCATCTTAGCTACCATTGCCGTAATATGTTTTGACCATCACAGTTTATAATCCAGTGTTACCAATGGGCAGTTTAGTCTCCTCAACTTGCTCAATTTACACATTATCTTAAGGCAATATTTAGTTGAGGGTTTAGTGTTCAGTGAATGATTTGTCCCAAATACAATGCTTAGTTTTGGAAATATTGAGGACTATCTTATTTCTTCCTCATCATTCTGAAACTGACTGCAGCTCTTTGTTAAGTGTTGCAGTGATTTCCATGTGCTGCGTAGCTTCGACGTGTTTAGTTTTGAGTCATCAGCATACATAGACACACAAAGGCTTTATTCAGTACCAGTGGCAGGTCATTAGTAAAGATTGAAAAAATAAGGGTCCTAAAAGCTGCCCTGGGGAATGCCTGACTCACCTGGGATTATGTTGGAGAGGGCTTCCATTTAAAAAAAGAACACCCTCTGTGTTCTGTTAGACAAGTAACTCCCGATCCACAATACAGCAGGGGATACTAAGACATAACCGTTATTTCCAGCTTAAGCGATTAAGTGAGGGTAAAGTATTTGAATTATCAGTCTATAATTTTAATTATATATTGAACAGTGAGAGACAGAATAACAACCAAAATCCAGAAAAACGCATGTCAAAAATGTTATAAATTGATTTGCATTTTAATGAGGGAAAATAAGTATTTGACCCCTCTCAATCAGAAAGATTTCTGGCTCCCAGGTGTCTTTTTATACAGGTAACGTAGCTGAGATTAGGAGCACACTCTTAAAGGGAGTACTCCTAATCTCAGTTTGTTACCTGTATAAAAGACACCTGGTCCACAGAAGCAATCAATCAATCAGATTCCAAACTCTCCACCATGGCCAAAGACCAAAGAGACTCTCCAAGGATGTCAGGGACAAGATTTAGACCTACACAAGGCTGGAATGGGCTACAAGACCGTACAGCTTGGTGAGAAGGTGACAACAGTTGGCAAGATCTCACCTCGTGAGTTGCAATGATCGTGAGAACGGGTGAGGAATCAGCCCAGAACCACAGGAGGATCTTATCAATGATCTCAAGGCAGCTGGGACCATAGTCACCAAGAAAACAATTGGTAAACACACTACGCCGTGAAGGACTGAAATCCTGCAGCGCCCGCAAGTTCCCGCTGCTCAAGAAAGCACAACCCGTCTGAAGTTTACCAATGAACATGAATGATTCAGAGGAGAACTGGGGTGAAAGTGTTGTGGTGAGATGAAAGACCAAAATGGAGCTCTTAGCATCAACTCAACCTGCCGTGTTTGGAGGAGGAGAATGCCGCTATGACCCCAAGACCACACCATCCCCACCGTCAAACATAGAGGAATTGGAAACATTATGTTTGGGGGTGTTTTTCTGGCTAAGGGACAGGACAACTTCACCGCATCAAATTGGACGATGGACTGGGGCCATGTACTCAAATCTTGGTGTGAGAACCTCCTTCCCCTCAGCCAGGACATTGGAAAATGGGTCGTGGAATCGGTATTCCAGCATGACAATGACCCAAAACACACAGCCAAGGCAAACGGAGTGGCTCAAGAAGAAAGCACATTAAGGTCCTGAGTGGCCTAGCCAGTCTCCAGACCTTAATACCATAAAAGCAAATTGTGGAGGAAGCTGTTCGAGTTGTCAAACGTCAGCCTCGAAACCTTAATGACTAGGAGAAAGATCTGCAAAGGGGATTGGGACAAAAATCCTCCTGAGATGTGTGCAAACCTGGTGGCCAACTACAAGAAACATCTGACCTCTGTGATTGCCAGCAAGGGTTTTGCCACCAAGTACTAAGTCATGTTTTGCAGAGGGGTCAAATACATATTTCCCTCTATTAAAATGCAAATCAATTTATAAAATTTTTCCCTCACTGCATGATCGAATAATGTCAAAGCTGCACTGAAGTCTAACAAAACATCTCCCCACAATCTTCTATACACTTTATCCTATCCCAGGTATTCCTTAAAGAGGTGGGGTTTCAGATGTCTCCGGGAAGGTGGTGAGTGACTCCGCTTGTCTGGCGTCGTGAGGGAGCTTGTTCCACCATTGGGGTGCCAGGAGCAGCGAACAAAGTTTTGACTGGGCTGAGCGGGAACATATGCTTCCGCAGAGGAAGGGAGCCAGCAAGGCCAGAGGTGGATGAACGCAATGCCCTCGTTTTGGGTGTGGGACTGATCAGAGCCTGAAATTTAGCAGAGGGTGCCGTTCCCTCACAGCTCCATGAAGCCATGCCATGGTCTTGCTGTGTAACAGCAGATAAAGCGAGCTTGAACTGGAACCATATGGAGTGTGCGGGAGGAGCGGGGTGACGTGAGAAAGAACTTGGGAAGGTTGAACACCAGACGGGCTGCGAGCATTCTCAGATGAGTTGTAGGGAGTTTAATGGCACAGGCAGGGGAGCCCAGCCAACAGCGAGTTGCAATCCAGACGGGAGATGACAAATTGCCTGGATTAGGACCTGTGCCGTTCCTGTGTAAGGCAGGTTCGTACTCTCGGAATGTTGTAGAGCACATGAACCTGCAGGATCGGGTCCACCGCCTTGATGTTAGCGGAGAAACGACAGGGTGTTGTCCAGGGTCCGCAAGGCTCTTCGCACTCTGGGAGGACACAACGGAGTTGTCCACCCAGGTGGATGAGCGAGATCACATGGAACGGGCAGTCCTTCCCCGGGAGGAAGAGCAGCTCCGTCCTTTGCCAAGAAATTCAGCTTGAGTGGTGGTGATCCGTCATCCCCTGATATGTCTGCCAGACAGCAGAGATGCGATTCGCCACCTGGTTATCAGAAGGGGAAAGGAGAAGATTAGTTGTGTATCTCGTCAGCGTAGAATGATAGGAGAGGCCATGGAGGATATGGACAGAGCCAAGTGACTTGGGTGCCATAGGGAGAATAGGAGAGGGGCCTAGAGCACGGAGCCCTGGGGACACCAGTGGTGAGAGCACGTAGTGCGGGAGACAGCCTCGCCACGCCACTTGGTAGGGAGCGACCGGTCAAGGTAGGGACGCAATCCAGGAGTGAGCCGCACGATGCCCAGCTCGGAGAGGGTGGAGAGGAGGATCTGATGGTTCACAGTATCAAAGGCAGCAGACAGGTCTAGAAGGACAAGAGCAGAGAGAGAGTTAGCACAGCAGCAGTGCGGAGAGCCTCCCGTGACACAGAGAAGAGCAGTCTCAGTTGAATGACCAGTCCTGAAACTTACTGGTTTGGATCAAGAAGGTCATTCTGAGAGAGATAGCAAGAGAGTTGGCTAAAGACGGCACGCTCAATAGTTTTGGAAAGAAAAGAAAGAAGGGATACTGGTTCTGTAGTTGTTGACATCAGTGGGATCGAGTGTTGGTTTTTTGAGAAGGTGTGCAACTCTTGATCTCTTGAAAGACGGAAGGGACATAGCCGAAGCGGTCAAGGATGAGTTGATCAGCGAGGTGAGGTAGGGGAGAAGGTCACCGGAGATGGTCTGGAGAAGAGAGGAGGGATGGGGTCAAGCGAGCAGGTTGTTGGGCGGCCTGCAGTCACAAGTCGTAAGATTTTATCTGGAGAGAGAGGGGAGAAAGAGAGTCTAAAGCATGTGGGTAGGGGCAGTGTGAGCAGGACCAGCAGTGTCATTAGACTTAACAACGAAGATCGGATGTCGTCAACCTTCTTTTTCAAAGTGTTGTAGGAGTCATCCCACAGAGAGGAGGAGGGGGATTCAGCAGGGGAGGAGAATGTGGCAAAGGAAGCTTCCTAGGGTTAGAGGACAGATGCTTGGAATTCAGAAGTGGTAGAAAGTGGCCTTAGCAGCAGAAACAGATGAAGAAAAATGTAGAGAGGAGGGAGTGAAAGATGCCAGGTCGGCGAGGAGTTTAGTTTTCTTCCATTTCCGCTCCGCTGCCCGGAGCTCTGTTCCCAATGGAGCTTCGCAATGAGTCATCAAGCCACGGAGCTGGAGGAGGACCGAGCCGGCCGGGAGGATAGGGACACAGAGAGTCAAAGGATGCAGAAAGGGGAGGAGAGGAGGGTTGAGGAGGCAGAATCAGGAGATTGGAGGGAGAAGGATTGAGCAGAGGGAAGAGATGATAGGATGGAAGAGGAGAGAGAAGTGAGAGAGAGAGAGCGGAAGGTTGCAAGCGAGCGCATTACCATCTGTGTAGGGGCAGAGTGAGTAGTGTTGGAGGAGAGCGAGAGAGAAAAGGATACAAAGTAGTGGTCGGAGACATGGAGGGGAGTTGCAGTGAGATTAGTAGAAGAGCAGCATCTGGTAAAGATGAGGTCAAGCGTATTGCCTGCCCTTGTGAGTAGGGGGGACCGTGGGGTGAGGTCAAAAGAGGAGAGGAGTGAAAGAAGGAGGCAGAGAGAAATGAGTCAAAATGTAAGACGTAGGGGAGGTTGGAAATCCCCAAAACTGTGAGGGTGAGCCGATCCTCAGGAAAGGAACTTTCAGCCAATCATGTTAATTTACCTTGCGGTCGCATCATGTTGAGTGCCCTTCCCTACCAGAGTGCTGAAAGTCTATTGCTAATTGTTTTACTGCTGAACATTTTTTTTTAAACAAAAGTTTACTAAAGGTTGGTAACAGGCTGGATTGTACTCTGTGTAGGTAGGCTACACAAACATACAGTATAGGCTACCTGGTTGCACATAAATGTACCACATGGAATTTGATACATTTCTATGAATGCAACATCAACATATAACATTTACTTGTAGATAGCTAAACCCCTTCTAAGTCACTTCGATCTAAAGCCGCGTTTCTTCCGAGTCTGCTAGCACTTTTCAGCACCTCTTCAATGAACAGCTCCTCAAAACTCTCTGCCTTGCGCTCGGCTTGACAGACTGAACTCCAAAAGAGAGCTCTCCATCTCCGACGGGAGAAAAAAATTAGCTATTCATTTCTCATGAAATGACCTAGGTGAAAAACATGAATAAAAAAATGCATAATCAATGCATGGGCAAACACAACTAATAAAACACAATTATTTCTAAATTATTTCCACTTAACTAAACCAACATATTAGGCATATTTACCTTAAAATCTAAATGAAACTGTGAAGTAATAAATTACTGTAGCCTCAATTTTGAAATAATTACTAAGTGGCACTTGCTAATATTGACAAGAATTTACCTGTTGCTTATTGAACCCTGATTTACCTTTGACGTTTGAAACTTTTTCTAAGTTCGAAGTTAAATGGAGACTGAGAATGAGTTCACAACAAAGCAAGAAAGAAGTCCGATTTTGCAGCTCCGTGTTAATGTAGCTTTTATCATCCCTTTTATTAAACTAAACAACAGTATTTGTGTGGTAGGCCTAAATAATAGGTAAACTACTTGTCCAGATTAAAACCACTGTTTGCTCTGCTCTTGGGAATGTGGGTATCGTAGGCACCAGTATTTATATGATCGTGCACACTATTGAAATGAGATGTAGTCATTAATTATCAACACTGCAGGCATGCCTAATAAACCCCAAGGCATTTTTAACTAAAATACTTCTAAGTAAGTTTAACTCAAAGTAAATGAAAAGTCATTATCTTAAAATGTTTATGTGGTACTAACTCAAAACTAACAGAAGTCACACCAACTACATTTTTCAAGTTATGATAACAAATTGTTTTGATTGATTAATCTTAATGTGACACAAAGATAAATAAAATACATTTTTCGAAACTAATCCAATAATTTAGTTAGAATTTTTGACCAAGTTACCGAAAATGGTTGTTCCAGTTTCGTAAAGGCCCAGGTTGTCATACGGTTCCAAATGACGACAAGAGAGACCACAATTGGGTACACACCAGAAAGTTTATTTAAACTTAAGGGAAAAGGGAAGTAGGGAGTGAGTGAAGGCTCCAGGGGTTTATCCTTGGTCCAATGCTGGGTCTGTCCTCCCCCAGTGGCAGCGATCCGTCGATGACGCCCGGTGGTTCGGTGGTCCAGAAGTCCTGGGGGAGAAACACAGACCGGGGCTGGGATGAAAACAGTGAAGTACAGTTCAAGGGAAATCCAAATACGTTGTAGCAAGGCAGAAGGCTGGTCAGAGTTACCGGGGGGTCGAAGAAGTAGTCAGGATTCAGTAATGGCAGAAAGGCAGGTCTGGTTTTCCTGGGGCAGAAGAGTATCCAAGAATCAGGCAGGTCCGGGTCACAAAAAACAAGGGTGAGCCAGGAAAATGCCCAGACACACAGGTTCTGGTGAGCTTTGCAGACGATCTGACAAAGGAGAGCTGAAAGACAGGACTTTAAATACTGGGAGAGGTTAGTGGGTATGCAGCGCAGCTGGCAGAGTAATGAGAGCCGAGCAGAGCAGGGACAGGTGGAGCTGATAGAGGCTGAGTAGAGAGAGAGAGATGAGCAGAGTGGAAGATAGTGGAAACACGGTGGTAACCCCGGTGGATGAGAGGGCTCATGACAGAACCCCCCAAGGGACGGCCCCAGAAGTCCCAAGAGAACACCACGCCGGGCGGAGGAGGGGAGCCAGAGGAGGGCTAGAACTCCTCCCGAACGGTCCAGCGAACGCCTCATCCTCGGAGGAAGCCGGAGGGCCGTGGTCGGGAGATGGGACAGGTCCCGAGACAGGATCAGGCACAGGACAGGAAGCCGAAGCGGGCAGGACGGTTAGGGGATCCTCTGGGGCGCCTATTTCGATTGCAGGTTGATCAGGATGCCATTGGTGGAAGGCGGTGATGAAGAGTCCTATCCACAATCCGACTAGCTGGCACCCAGGTCCTTTCCCACTCAGGTCCATAGCCCCTCCCAGTCAATGAGGTACTGGAGACCCCTCCCTCGTCTGGACCGGCGCAGGCGGCGGACCAGTGTAAAACCAGACCACCATCGACGAGACCGTGGAGGAGGAGGACAAGGCGCAGCAGGAACAGCGGACTCTCGCCAATGGGCTTAATCTTTAGACACATGGAAAGTGGGGTGCACCCTCATGGAATTAGGCAGTTGGAGCCGGACAGCAGTTGGGCTAATCACTCTTATGATAGGGAATGGGCCAATGAACCGAGGGTGCCAACTTCTGCGACTCCACCCTGAGTGGCAGGTTCCTTGACCACAACTACACCCTTGACCAACATGGTAGGTGGGAGCAGGGATTCTCCGACGGGGTTGGCCCCGCAGTAGCTGGCAACGGATCTGAGAAGTGTGGCTCGGGCCTGTACCAGTGCGGGCGACATCGACGGCAAACGGCGCAGAGATGGGCAACTTCCTCCTGACTGGCAACAGAGGAGGCTGGTATCCAAAACATTGGAAAGGGGACATACCGATGGCAGAGCAGGTCGAGAATTCAGGTGCGTACTCCACCCATGTCAATTGCTGCGACCAGGAGTGGGGCTGGCAGAAGTCATGCATCGCAGTGCCTTCGAGTTCCTGATTTGCCCGCCTGACTGCCCAGCTGATTGGGGATGGAACTGAAGTCAGACTGACTGTGGCTCCCAGCAGGTGACAGAACTCTTCCAAAAGCTGAGGAGAATTGTGGACCACGTCAGAAAACTATCCTTTGCAACCGATCTGAAGACGTGGTTCCAGGACCACCTGGGCGGCCCCTTGGCGCTGGGAGCTTGGGGAGGGGAGTGAAGGTGCCATCTTGCTGAATCGTGGTCAACTACAGGGAGAATGACGGTTTCCCCAGCAAGTAAGCCCGACAAAGTCAAGGGCGATATACCAGGGACGTCTGGGCACAGGCAGGCTGCAGCAATCCGGCTGGGGGGCTGGCAGGACGACTTGTGTTGGTTGCAGATGGGGCAGGCTTGGGACGCACCCTCGTACATCCTTTCTCAGAGCCGGTCCACCAGAACCTCTGGGCGCAGCAGGTTGTGGGCGCGGGGTGGAGCCAGGTGACAAGCTAGGCGGGAGCCGGCGTCCCCACCCGGAACCACTCCGGGACTCAGGTTTTCGGACGTGGGCTGGTCAGGCTGGGCAAGTGCTGGGACCGCTGGTTACGGAGAGCTTCCAAGCACCTGTTCCTCAACAGCCCAGGTCAGAGCTGCTACGATGCAGGGACTTGGCAGAATCACACAGGATCTCGGGAGGGGTTGGGTCATCCTCTGGAATTGACGGAGAGGCTGCCTAGCTGGTGTTGCGTGATCCAGGCCGGTATGACAGAGTGAAATTAAAACCTGGTGAAGAACAGCCCAGCTGGGACTGCCTGGAGTTCAACCGTTTACTGCGGCGGATGTACTCCAAGTTCTTATGATCGGTCCAAACGAGAAATGGAATGGTGGACCCTCCAGCCAGTGACGGCCAATTCTCCAAGGCAAGCTTCACAGTCAGCAGCTCTCGGTTCCCCTATGTCGTAATTGCACTCAGAGGGGGACAACCTCCACGTGGAGAAAAAGGCACAGGGATGGAGCTTCCTATCTCCGCAGCCCACTGAGAAATCACAGCACCAACCCCACATCCGAGGCGTCCACCCGAATGAATTGCCGGTCCACGTCAGGCATCTGAGGATGGGAGCGGAGGTGAACCCTTACCTTGAGGGTGTACTGGAAGGCCTTGTCGGGCTGGGGTCCAGGTGAAGGGTTGCTTGGTGCTGGTTAGAGCAGTGAGAGGGGCAACGCACGTTCCTAGATAAACTTTCTATAGAAGTTAGCAAACCCAGAAACTGTTGCAGCTTCTTCCTGCCTCCTGAACTGGCCATGACGTGATCTGATATTTGGCATAGGGATCCATTTGGATACTTCCTCCGCCACTATGTACCCCAGGAAGGCTGCCACTGTCTTGACGTGAAACTCACATTTCTCTGCCTTGGCGTAGAGGGAATTCTTCCAGAAGACGATGAAGGACTTGTTGACATGGCGGGTGTGTTCAGACAGGTTTCTGAAGTAGATTAAGATGCCTTTCATCCAGGTAAACGAAGACAAACTTGTTTAACATGTCCCGCAGTATATCATTCACTAGGAGAGCCTGGAAACACAGCAGGAGTATTGGTGAGGCCAAAAGGCATAACCAGATACTCGTAGTGGCCTGTTGGTGTATTGAATGCGGTCTTCCATTCATCTCCTCCCGGATCCGCACTAGGTGGTAAGCGTTGAGATCCAACTTGCAAAAAACAGTGGCTCCCTGGAGCAACCTGCGCAGAGGTGAGCAGAGGGAGAGGGTAACGGCTCTTCACTGTGATGTCGCTTGAGTCCCCTGTAGTCGGCGCAGGCGAAGAGATCCGGCCCCTCTTCCCCCACAAAGAAGAAGCCAGCACCAAATGGAGATGAAGATGAACGGATCAATCCTGTGTGGACAGAGAGTCATTGATGTAGTCCCCCTCTCCATGGACCTTCTTTCAGGAGCAGACAACGACAAAGACGGCTCTTGGAGGGCTAGCTCCAGGGAGGAGGTCGATGGCACAGTCGTACGAAGGTCGGTGAGGGGCAGAGATGTGGCTTTTGCTTTTGTTAAACACTTTCTGAGACCATGGTAGCATTCCTGGGACATGGAGGCCAGCGTGAGTTAGTAGGTACTGGCCGAGGGGGTAGGTGCGGCAGCAAGCAGGCAGGTTCGGTGGCAGTCCTCTCCCACTCTGATCACCCCCGGTCACCCAGTCGAGCTGAGGGTTGTGCCGGAAGGGAGCCATGGGTAACCCAGGATGAGGGGTTGGGCCCAGAGGAGCAGGTGAAACTGGATAGTTTCAGATGGTTTCGGGACAGACCCATCAAGACCGGGGCCGTGACATGAGTGACCGATCCGAGTAAGTGTCCGTCTTGTGTGTCCCGGCAGGAATAGAAGGTGGTCAAACGGGAGGTTCTCCAGTCCTGTGCTGGCGTGCCAGCTTGATGTCCATTAATGTTAACTTCGGGCGCCAGAATCCACCAGGCAGCCAGGGTGTGAGTAGAGTCAGAGAGGCGGGAGGTGAACTTGCCAGCAAGGGTTTCCACAATGGAGACTGGATGGTCAGCTGAGCTCAACCGACTCCCCCATGCCCGGTGAGCCGGCTTAAAAGGGCAGGTTACCACACGATGTCCATCACCTCCACAACAGAGGCAGAGGTTTATGGTGAAGCGGCGCCTGGCGCCTGCAGGAGTGAGAGAGGCTCGCCCAATCTCCATAGGCTCAGACTGACGCTGACTTGGGTGAGTGGCAAGCAGCAGCTGACAGGAGCCCAGTCGGATCTCTCCGACGCCGGTAGTTGGTGGCCCTGGGCGCCCCCTCTCACGCACGACGGGTCTGTATCCTTCTGGGTCGATCCCGGACAGTCAGTGCGGGCGGGCTTCACTGCAGAGGAAGGCAGTTCATGGGAGACCAACTCGCCCTGATATAGCTCAATAAGCTATGGAAGAACGCGTCCACCAACGATGGTGTGTTCCAAGAACT
>NW_025538655.1:0-17700 GCF_020615455.1 Coregonus clupeaformis | reverse complement strand
TCTGACCTCACACTTGCCGGGCCAGGCATTGTTTACAGTGCTGCCCATAGGACAACAAAGGGGCTATTTCTGGAGTCTGGGACGTAGCAGTTAAGGTGTGTGTGGTGAGGTCGTTCGCCAGGGAAGAGTGAGAGCAGGCAGGGTTTGATTGGTTGGCAGTGGCACACCTTACATACCTCAAACAAACAAACAAATGCACACACATACACACACAGCTCAGCCACAGGTAGAAAACTTGATGTGAAACCTCTGGATGTAGGATCGCCTATCCGAGATTATAGGCCATACAAACACTAACAAGTTCATGTTTTTATGTTCTATCTTGAAGCGATGTGCATCATGAGATCAGTGTTAGCCTAACCCAGTAATCCTTTATTAAACTTATAGCGCTTTTCATTACAGACAAAGACGACTGTTAAGCTAAATAAACAACAAGCAATTTAAAAAGAAATATAGGCTAAAACAGTAGTTAGAGCAGCTAGATCGAGTCTTTAGAGTGCTTCTTGGAAGCCCTTCATCAGATGGGCAGCTGTGATCAGCCGAAAGGATCTGGGAAGTTCATAGCTAGATGGTCTGCGGAGGCTGGTGGTTGGATCAGGCAGGTAGGAAGGCAGCCGATGTCATTAGCGCCCAGTCCTCTGTAGATTCTCTCTGTGGGACTCTGTGATGAAGTTTTAGCTCCCGCAGTGAGTACAGCCCACACCTTACTTCAGAAGTATCCTCAAGAGCAATGAAAAAACTAGCCCACTGCCAATTCCGCCATAGCCTCTCTCTGGGTCACCTTGGTGAAAAAACAACTAAAAGTCAGTGGGTGAAAAAACACTGGCTCACCTAGCATTGGGGGCAAGCTTGTTGACAACGCTGGATTTTTATCAATTTACAGGCAGGAATCAAATCATGATATCAAGACTTGATCTCAACTCATTTAGTCATTGACAAATAACCTAACATTGTCACGTTCGTTCATAGACGGGTCAGACCAAGGCGCAGTAGTGGATATGCATACATGTTTATTTGAAACGAATAAACAACGAGGTACACAAGTCCAAGGTACACAAACAACATACCTCACCTGGAACAAGATCCCACAACCCACTAGTGCCCAATAGGCTGCCAGAGTAGGGTGGTCTTTAATCAGAGACAACGAGCGAAGCAAGCTGCCTCTGGATTGGGAACCACCACCGGCCAACATAGATCTAGACATACTAGACTAAACACAGATCTACACCACATAGAAAATCACACCCTGACTCAACAAATAAGAGTCCCCAGAGTCATGGCGTGACTAGTACCCCCCCCAAAAGGTGCATGGGACTCTGACCGCACACACCTACAACAGGGTAGGGGCCGGGCCGGGGATTCCGCCTCGGAGGCGGATCCGGCTCCGGGCGTGACAACCACCTATTCTCCCGCCTCCGTGTTGCGCCCCTGGTCTGGTCTGGACCTCAGCGCGCTGCTTCCCCTCCTTCCTCCCACAATACTCCAAGCCCTGTCTGGCCCTGGTGTGTGGAGACCCCGAAGCCTGGAGAGGGGCTGGCGCTGGGTCTGGACTGGAGCCGTGGACCGGAGCTGGACTGGGCACCGGTGAGAACGCTCTGGCTCGGAGTGAGAGCCCCTGACGGATCTGTGGACTGGACCCCGGTGGAGCTGGACTACTCTGGCTCCGGAGTGGAGCCGGCTGACCGGAGCTGAATTCAGGCACGAGCCGGACCGTTCTCTGGCTCGGAGTGGAGCCGTTGACCGGCGCTGGACTGGACCCCGTGTGGAAGTGGACTACACTGGCTCCGAGAGTGGAGTAGCTGACCGGAGCTGGAATCAGGCACCGGTGGTCGGACTGCTCTGGCTCCGGACTGGAGCAGCGGACCGGAGCTGGATCAGGCACCGGTGGAGCGTGCTGCTCTGGCTCGGACTGGAGCTGCTGACTGGGGTGGGATCCGGCTCCGGGCGTGACAACCACCTATTCTCCGCACCTCCCTGTTGCGCCCCTGGTCTGGTCTGGACCTCGGCGCTGCTTCCACCTCTCCTTCCTCCCACATACTCCGAGCCTGTCACACCTCTGGTGTGGGAGACCCCCGAATCCTGGAGAGGGGCTGATGTCTGGGTCTGGACTGGAGCCGCTGACCGGAGCTGGACCCGGGCACCGGTGGAAGCGGACTTCTCAGGCTCCGGGACTGGAGGCCGCTGGACCGGAGCTGGACTGGGCACCGTGCGAGCAGACTGCTCCTGGCTCGGGACTGGGAGCGTTGATAATTTGAGCTGGACTGGACCCGTGAGTGGACTGCTCTGTGCCCGGACTGGAGCCTGACTGGTGCCGGACCAGGCACCGTGGCAAAGCCCGGCCATGCCGGTTACACTCACCACTAGGTCTGGTGCGGGAGCAGGCACGGCCGAACCGGACTAGGAACATGCAACACTGGCTGGGTGCGTAGGAGCAGAACAGGCCGGGCCGAACTGGATGCACGCACCACTGGCTTGGGCGCGGAGCGGGAACAGGCCGGGCCGGACTGGCGGCCGCCACCACTGGCTTGAGTGCGAGAACAGGCCGGGCCGGGCTAGCCCAGCATTCGCACACACTGGCCCGGTGCGAGGAGCAGGAACAGGCCGGGCAGGCTGCACGCACCACTGGTTTGGTGCGAGGAGCAGGAACAGGCCGGACGGGGCTGGCGACAGGCACCACTGGCTTGGTGCGAGCAGCAGAACAGGCCGGACCGGGCTGGCGACGCACACCACTGGCTTGTGCGAGGAGCAGGAACAGGTCAGACCGGGCTACGGACGCGCACTCACTGGCTGGTGCGAGGAGCAGGAACAGGCCGGGCCGGACTGGTGACACGCACCACTGGCTTGGTGCGAGGAGCAGGTACAGGCCGGGCCGGGCCTGGAGACGAAGCGCACCACTGGCTTGGTGCGAGCAGGAACAGGCAGGGCCGGGCTGGCGCGCACCACTGGCTTGGTGCGAGGAGCAGCGGGTCGAGCCATACTGGGAACCACGCACCACTGGCTCAGTGCGGGAGCAGGAACGGGCCGGGCTGCGACACGCGACCACTGGCTTGGTGCGTGAGCGGGGAACAGGCCGAGCCGACTGAGCGACGCGCACCACTGGCTTGGTGCGAGGGCAGGAACAGGCAGGGCGGGCGACGCGCACCACTGGCTTGGTGCGAGGGAGCAGGAACAGGCCGGGCTGGGAACACGCACCACTAGTTGGTGCGAGGACAGGAACAGGCCGGACCGGGCTGTGCGACGCGCACCACTGGCTTGGTGCGAGAGCAGGAACAGGCCGGACCGGGCTGGCGACCCGCCGCACCACTGGCTTGGAGCAAGGAGCAGGAACAGGTCAGACCAGGCTGGCGAATGCTGCGTACCACTGGCCGCAGTGCGAGGAGCAGGAACAGGCCGACCCGGGCTGGCGACGCGCACCACTGGCTTGGTGCGAGGTGCAGGAACAGGCCGGACCGGTGGCGACGCGCACCACTGGCTTGGTGCGGCGAGCAGGAACAGGTCAGACCGGCTGCGACGCGCACCACTGGCTTGGTGCGAGGAGCAGGTACAGGCCGGGCCGGGCTGGAGACGCCGCACCACTGGCTTGGTGCGAGGAGCAGGAACAGGCCGGCCGGGCTGTAAGCGCACCACTGGCTTGGTGCGAGGAGCAGGAACGGGTCGGCCGTACTGGGAACACGCACCACTGGCTTAGTGCGGGGAGCAGGAACGGGCCGGGCTGGCGACACGCACCACTGGCTTGGTGCGTGGAGCGGGAACAGGCCGGGCGGATGCGCGCAAGCACTGGCTTGGTGCGAGACAGAACAGGCAGGGCCGAGCACGCGCACCACTGGCTTGGTGCGAGGAGCAGGAACAGGCCGGACTAGGAACACACACCACTAGTTTGGTCAGGAGCAGGAACAGGCCGGATCGGGCTGAGCGACGCGCACCACTGGCTTGGTGCAAGGAGCAGGAACAGGCCGAGACTGGGCTGGCGACGCGCACCACTGGCTTGGAGCAAGGAGCAGAAACAGGTCAGACCAGGCTGGCGACGCGTACCACTGGCTTGGTGCGAGGAGCAGGCACAGGCCGGACCCGGGCTGGCGACGCGACCACTGGCTTCGGTGCGAGAGAGCAGGAACAGGCCGGGCCGGGCTGGCGAAGCGCACCACTGGCTTGGTGCGAGGAGCAGAAAGCGGGTCGGCCGTGGGAACACGCACCACTGGCTTAGTGCGGGGAGCAGGAACAGGCCGGGCTGGCGCCACGCACCACTGGCTCGGTGCGTGGAGCGGGAACAGGCCGGGCCGGACTGGCGACGCGCACCACTGGCTTGATGCGAGGAGCAGGAACAGGCAGGGCGGCGACGCGCACCACTGGCTTGTGCGAGGAGCAGGAACAGGCCGGGCTGGGCTGGCGACGCACCACTGGCTCGTGCAAGGAGACAGGAACAGGCCGGGCCGGGCTGGCGGCGCACCACTGGCGTGCGAGGGAGCAGGAACGGGTCGGCGTCTGGGAACACGCACCACTGGCTTAGTGCGGGGAGCAGGAACGGGCCGGGCTGGCGACACGCACCACTGGCTTGGTGCGTGAGCGGAACAGGCCGGGCCGAACTGGCGCCGCACCACTGGCCTGATGCAGGAGCAGGAACAGGCAGGGCGAGGCGACGCGCACCACTGGCTTGGTGCGAGGAGCAGGAACAGGCCGGAAGCTGGGAACACGCACCACTAGTTTGGTGCGAGGAGCAGGAACAGGCCGGACCGGGCTGGCGGCGCGCACCACTGGCTTGGTGCGAGAGCAGGAACAGGCCGGACCGGGCTGGAGACGCGCACCACTGGCTCGGTGCGAGGAGCAGGAACAGGCCGGGCCGAGGCTGGCGAAGCGCACCACTGGCTTGGTGCGAGGAGCAGAAACGGGTCGGCCGTAGGGAACACGCACCACTGGCTTAGTGCGGGAGCAGGAACGGCCGGAGCTGACACGCACCACTTGCTTGGTGCGTGGAGCGGGAACAGGCCGGGCCGGACTGGCGACGCGCACCACTGGCTTGGTGCGAGGAACAGGAACAGGCAGGGCCGGAGCGACGCGCACCACTGGCCTGGTGCAGGAGCAGGAACAGGCCGGGTGGGAACACACACCACTAGTTTGGTGCGAGGAGCAGGAACAGGCCGGACCGGAGCTGGCGCGCGCACCACTGGCTTGGTGCGAGGAGCAGGAACAGGCCGGACCGGGCTGGCGACGCACACCACTGGCTTGAGCAAGGAGCAGGAACAGGTCAGACCAGGCTGGCGACGCGTCACCACTGGCTTGGTGCGAGGAGCAGGAACAGGCCGGACCGGGCTGGCGTGCGCACCACTGGCTTGGTGCGAGGAGCAGGAACAGGCCGGGCTGGCTGACTGAAGCGCACCACTGGCTTGGTGCGAGGGAGCAGGAACGGGTCGGCAGTACTGGGAACACGCACCACTGGCTTAGTGCGGGAGCAGGAACGGGCCGGGCTGGCGACACGCACCAATGGCTTGGTGCGTGGAGCGGGAACAGGCCGGGCCGGACTGGCGACGCGCACCACTGGCTTGGTGCGAGAGCAGGAACAGGCAGGGCCGGGCGACGCGCACCACTGGCTTGGTGCGAGAGCAGGAACAGGCCGGGCTGGGCTGGCGACGCGCACCACTGGCTTGGTGCGAGGAGCAGGAACAGGCCGGGCCGAGCTGAGCGGCGCACCACTGGCTTGGTGCGGAGCAGGAACGGGTCGGCCGTACTGGGAACACGCACCACTGGCTTAGTGCGGGGACAGGAACGGGCCGAGGCTGGCGACACGCACCACTAGTTTGGTGCGAGGAGCAGGAACAGGCCGGACCGGGCTGGCGACGCGCACCACTGGCTTGTGCGAGGAGCAGGAACAGGCCGGACCGGGCTGGCGACGCGCCACCACTGGCTTGGAGCAAGGAGCAGGAACAGGTCAGACCAGGCTGGCGGCGCGTACCACTGGCTTGGTGCGAGGAGCAGAACAGGCCGGACTGGGCTGGCGACGCGCACCACTGGCTTGGTGCGAGGAGCAGGAACAGGCCGGGCCGGGCTGGCGAAGCGCACCACTGGCTTGGTGCGAGGAGCAGGAACGGGTCGGCCGTACTGGGAACACGCACCACTGGCTTAGTGCGGGGAGCAGGAACGGGCCGGGCTGGCGACACGCACCACTGGCTTGGTGCGTGGAGCGGGAACAGGCCGGGCCGGACTGGCGACGCCGCACCACTGGCTTGGTGCGAGGAGCAGGAACAGGCAGGGCCGGGCGACGCGCACCACTGGCGGTGCGAGGGAGCAGGAACAGGCCGAGCTGGGCACACACCACTAGTTTGGTGCGAGGAGCATGAACAGGCCGGACCGGGCTGTGACGCGCACCACTGGCTTGGTGCGAGGAGCAGGAACAGGCCGGACCGGGCTGGCGACGCGCACCACTGGCTTGGAGCAAGGAGCAGGAACAGGTCAGACCAGGCTGGCGACCGTACCACTGGCTTGGTGCGAGGAGCAGGAACAGGCCGACCGGGCTGGCGACGCGCACCACTGGCTTGGTGCGAGGTGCAGGTACAGGCCGGGCCGGCTGGAGACGCCGCACCACTGGCTTGGTGCGAGCAGGAACAGGCCGGGCCGGGCTGTGAGCGCACCACTGGCTTGGTGCGAGGAGCAGGAACGGGTCGGCACAGTACTGGGAACACGCACCACTGGCTTAGTGCGGGGGAGCAGGAACGGGCCGGGCTGGCGACACGCACCACTGGCTTGGTGCGTGGAGCGGAACAGGCCGGGCCGGACTGGCGACGCGCACCACTGGCTTGGTGCGAGGAGCAGGAACAGGCAGGGCCGGGCGACGCACCACTGGCTTGGTGCGAGGAGCAGGAACAGGCCGGGCTGGGAACCACGCACCACTAGTTTGGTGCGAGGAGCAGGAACAGGCCGGACCGGGCTGACTGACGCGCACCACTGGCTTGGTGCAAGGAGCAGGAACAGGTCAGACCGGGCTGGCGACGCGCACCACTGGCTTGGTGCGAGAGCAGGTACAGGCCGGGCCGGGCTGGAGACGCGCACCACTGGCTTGGTGCGAGGAGCAGGAACAGGCCGGGCCGGGCTGGACGGACGCACCACTGGCTTGGTGCGAGGAGCAGGAACGGTCGGCCGTGCTGGGAACACGCACCACTGGCTTAGTGCGGGAGCAGGAACGGGCCGGGCTGGCGACACGCACCACTGGCTTGGTGCGTGAGCGGGAACAGGCCGGGCCGGACTGGCGGCGCGCACCACTGGCTTGGTGCGAGGAGCAGGAACAGGCAGGGCCGGACGACACGCACCACTGGCTTGGTGCGAGGAGCAGGAACAGGCCGACTGGGAACACACACCACTAGTTTGGTGCGAGGAGCAGAACAGGCCGAACCGGGCTGGCGACGCGCACCACTGGCTTGGTGCGAGGAGACAGAAACAGGCCGGACCGGTCTGGCGGCACGCGCACCACTGGCTTGGAGCAAGGAGCAGGAACAGGTCAGACCAGGCTGGCACGCGTACCACTGGCTTGGTGCGAGGAGCAGGAACAGGCCGGACCGGGCTGGCGCGCGCACCACTGGCTAGTGCGAGTGCAGGAACAGGCCGGACCGGGCGGCGGCGCGCAACCACTGGCTTGGTGCGAGGAGCAGGTACAGGCCAGGCCGGGCTGGAGACGCGCACCACTTGGCTTGGTGCGAGGAGCAGGAACAGGCCGGGCCGGGCTGGCGGCCACCACTGGCTTGGTGCGAGGAGCAGGAACGGTCGGGCGTACTGGGAACACGCCACCAGCTGGCTTAGTGCGGGGAGCAGGAACGGGCCGGGCTGGCGACACGCACCACTGGCTTGGTGCGAGGAGCGGAACAGGCCGGGCCGGACTGGCGGCGCACCACTGGCTTGGTGCGAGGAGCAGGAACAGGCCGGGCGGGCGACGCGCACCACTGGCTTGGTGCGAGGAGCAGGAACAGGCCGGGCCGGGCTGGCGACCGCACCACTGGCTTGGTGCGAGGAGCAGGAACAGGCCGGACCGGGCTGGCGACGCGCACCACTGGCTTGGTGCGAGGAGCAGGAACAGGCCGGGCCGGGCTGGCGACGCGCACCACTGGCTTGGTGCAAAGAGCAGGAAACGGGTCGGGCCGTACTGGGAACACAACACCACTGGCTTAGTGCGGGAAGCAGGAACGGGCCGACCGGACTGGCGACACGCACCACTTGCTTGGTGCGAGGAGCGGGACTGGGTTCCTTTATTAACCTCCGCTCCTTCTGCTGCCTAACCAGCTCCTCTCGCCGTGCCTCTACACTTTCCCTTCTCCCTTTTAGCCTCTTGTAGCGCCTCCCTCTGACCGAATAACTCCTGCTCCCTCTGAACCAATAGCCCCCGTAACATGGTGGCCTCCTCTCCTAACCTGCAGATTCGCCCTTCCACGGCCTCCTGCTGCCTCGTCATCCACCCTGTGTGCCCCCCCAAAAAAAATGTTCTTGGGGTTGCCTCTCTCGGGTCTCCGTCGTCGGCACGGTTGGCGCTCGTTTCTCCTCTCCTACATGGGCATCAACCTTCATCGCCTCCCGATAACGGACGGCCTCCTCCTCAGTAATTC
Organism: Coregonus clupeaformis; assembly: GCF_020615455.1. NCBI lineage: Eukaryota > Metazoa > Chordata > Actinopteri > Salmoniformes > Salmonidae > Coregonus > Coregonus clupeaformis. The sequence continues at coordinate 9,118 of NW_025538655.1, read as the reverse complement.
TCCCCCAACCGAGGAGGACATCTACTAAAGTTACCTCCCGTTGAATCCCCGGCGTTGCTCCTTCTGGGCACGCTGCTTGGTCCTTGTTTGGTGGGATCTTCTGTCACATTCGTTCATAGACGGGTCAGACCAAGGCGCAGCGTGATATGCATACATGTTTATTTGAAACGAATAAACAACGACCAAACAACAAACTAAACGAAACGTGAAGTCCAAGGTACACAAACAACATACCTCACACGGAACAAGATCCCACAACCCACTAGTGCCAATAGGCTGCCTAAGTATTTGTCCCCAATCAGAGACAACGGCGACAGCTGCCTCTGATTGGGAACCACACCTGCCAACATAGATCTAGACATACTAGACTATAAACATAGATCTACACCACATAGAAAATCACACCCTGACTCAACAAATAAGAGTCCCCAGAGTCAGGGCATGACAAACATATTTACATTAAACGATTAAATATGATTATACACCGGTTCAATTTGTAAGTCGCTCTGGATAAGAGTGTCTACTAAATGATGTAAATGTAAAATGTAAATGTTTGAATCCTGGATGCTGATTGGTTGATAGCAGGAGTTATTTATGATAATTCCCGCTAAATGCCATAATTTCATTTCAAGTATTAATGCGCATTCACTGTCCCAAAGCCCAGCCAGGCATTCATAAACTTAATCTTCCCTCGGAGAAAAGTGTCTAGACATTATTTCCTCATGCTTCTTGCCTAGCATTTGGTTTTGTACCCTCGCTGTCTGCCTATCTGACCTGTGCAACATGTTGCAATAATTTTTGGATCTCCACCGTGCCTTGCATATGATAGTGACCAGACTGACAGCTTCTCTGAGTGAGAGGGAAATTAATTTATCAGGATCATATAATAGATATATTAAAATAAATGGCAATATAGAAATGAAGGTAAAACAAATGAAAATGCACATACTGTAGTTTTCTGTAATTTCAGCTGCTTGATGTGATTGTGTGTTAGCTTTAACATTAGTCGGCTAGCTAACTAGCAAAGCCAAGTAACGTTAGCCTAGCTATTCTCCATAACTTTATCGACTTGACAATCAGCTGGTTTTTGCCTATTTATACATTATTTATCAAATCATTATTTGCTGATGTTTTGTTGCCTATTTATAAATGATTTATTAAATCATGATTTATTGAAGTTCTTGTCTCTCGTCATCATTGAAACTCTGCTAGATAGCTAGCTAGATGCCAATGATTTGTTTAGCATAGCAACCTGGAATTAATAGATTGAACGACTGTGTCAGAACATCAAAAATAATTAAAGACCAGCCTGTTTGGTTAGAAACTTCAAACCTTAGAACTAACAACTGGATTTTGCCTGGACTATATTGTCTGGTGGAAGGATGAAATAAAACAAATGTACTAATTAAAATAACACAATGCGAAGAAGCATTCAAGACTTGCAAACAGCGTCTGCTAATGAGCAAGTGGCATGCCCACTACGACACAGAGATGAAGCTGAGATGAAGCGCGTGATGCATCTCCATACGAAATATGAGCCATCATCTCACATGTTCAACCATCAGGTGAAGAACACTCTATCGCATTTGCATCACGGACTCTGTCACCAAGTGAGAATAATTATGCTCAAATTGAGAAGGAAGCCCTGAGCATAATATTCGGAGTGAAGAAGTTTCACAAATACCTCTACGGAAGGAAGTTCCAACTGCTGACGGACACAAGCCTCTGTTGGCCATCCTTGGACCAAAATCAGCCATACCCAACCCCTGGCTGCACTTTGAATGCAACGTTGAGCTCTGATATTGCTAGCCTACGACTACGAGATCGAGTACAGACGATCCAGTGATCACGCAAATGCTGATGCACTATCAAGACCACCATGCAAAAAGTGACACGGACAGTGAAGATGATAAAGCAGTCTTCCAGATCTCTCTCTATCGACCGAACTGCCCATATCTGCTTCAGACATAGCAGAGGAAACAAGGAAAGACCCAGTGCTTTCAAAAGTCTTGGACTTAACATTGGCCGGCTGGCCAACCTTTGTAAACGACGATAACCTTTGTCCATTCATTGACAAGAAAGACCAGCTACTGATCAAGGATGTGTTCTGTGGGGATCAAGGGTGGTGGTACCTCACAAATTCAAGAGGAGACTGCATCTGACCTGCATGAGGGACATCCAGGGATCATCCGAGTGAAAGCACTCGCCCGCAGTTATCTGTGGTGACTTGGACTGGATCAGAACATTCAGCAGCATGTAGGCCACTGCTCACCCCAGTGAATCTGTTCGCAGCAAGCCTGCTACTGCACCTCTTCATCAATGGTCCTGGGCTGCTACACCATGTGAAACGCATCCATGTGGATTATGCAGAGATTGACAAGCAACACTTCCTTGTTGTCGTCGAGATTGACAAGCAACACTTCCTTGTTGTCGTCGATGTCCATTCCAAGTGGACGGAAGTGTTCCCTACTCAACTGACCACAGCTGAGAAGACCATCAATCTTCTCAAACACCTGTTTGTAAAGCTCATGACAGACACTCAAAGACTGTCAGAGAATTCAAAGAGGGAGAGAGGGTGATGGTACGTGATTTCAGACACCCCAAGAGCCTGTGGAACTCAGGTGTGATCTTGCGACACAGAGGACCTTTGACTTATCAAGTCCAAGTTGGTCATCGCCATGTCAACGTTCATGTGGATCATCTTCTACGGTCCATCGCCCCAGCAGAGACATGCTGAGAGAACAAGAACAATTATGACCCCCAGGACTATTCTCCTGACTGTGGCCGTACGGGAGAGACAGAGACTGACCTTCCACCCCAACCTGACCTTCCACCCGAACATGGCCCACTACCGGAAGCCTAGGAGGAGTGGTGATATCCTATTAGACAGCAAAGGGCACCTCAAAAGCTTGACCTGTGAGTTGAGCTGTTTCAGGAGGTAACGAACATTAAAACAAACAAACACTTTAATATGTCCTAGATAAAAGGAAGGTAAAATGACATTACCAGCAGAATAATCCCCTGGATTTGTGTTGGGCTTTGAAAAGTCTTCTTCAACCCAGTAGTTTAGAAATGTTTAAGAATGTATTTTTCAGATATTGCATTAGTATTTCCATAACGTATTTACCTTGTTCTCTGGGAGTTAAAAAGCTATGGGGGAGGAGTGTAGTATTGGTGATCTATAGACGTCTATATTAGTTACTATGCTGTTACTAAGCAGTAATGTATTATGGCAGTGTTATGTTACGACACCTAATGGTAGTGCACATGCGCAATATTGGCCCTGGAGCTGTAGGGCACGACAATAAACTGTACTCCTGTCTCCTGCCTGGTAATTTTCTCCACCACACAAATATTACACCCGCCATCCCAGGATCCTTCTGAGCCTGTGTAGGGACCTGATTAAAACAGAAAAAGCAGGCTGATATAGTTTAACTAACATTTTGTTACTGATAGTTTGTATGGATTATTTTTTTATTTAAAAAAAAAAATACAGCGCATTTTTGCCTTTTGGATCCTTATTATCCACCTGTACTGTAGGTGGCGGAATGCCCATCTAATTGTTGCGAACGCCATTATACCAAAGAAGAAGAAGAAGAAAGCTCAACCCACTACTGCCCCCAGCTGGAACAACAATCAAGGTAATGTCAGTGAGGTGGGTGCATCATCCAAGGTCCAGTGAAGATACAGTACTTCAGTGTTCAGTCCATAGTCAGACATATACACATTTTATTGGTTCAGGCCAAATAAATATTAGATGAACTAAAGCAACTGCATTTTCTTATATCCTAAATATTCTGATAGACAATTATAGAAATTCAAGAAGAAATAAACGAATAATATGCTTAGTTAGGCTGCAGGATAATTACAGCTAGCTAAATATCTACATTATTATCAATGTACCTTACACATTTGTTGTAAAAAGCCGTTTATGTCTTGAAAACATCTGGCAAGAATGTCAAGGATACTGCTGCAAGAAGTGCATGTTGTTCTTGTAAACAAAGCTCGAGCGTGCGTGGTGGTTGGGGGAAAAATATAAAAGGATACATACAGAATTTGACTGGACACGATGAACTGGGTGGACCTTCTTCAAACCCAGGCTATGGGGGATTTAAAACGGTAGCTAGCTATATAGACAACGCAGCTGGACAGCAAGTTAGGGATACTTTTCGGCTAGAGTAATCAATTTCATGATCTCCACCCACGGTGAGAACGTTTTTTTACGACCACTTCTTCATTCACAATTATAGTTGACTTTGAGTGATTCAATAAGCCAGCTCTAGCTAACATTATTAACTAGCTACCTAGCTAGCCAAATGTGTGAATGCTGTTGTGGCAAGCTAAGAAAACTAATATTGTTACTGCCTAAATAACTTGGTGCTTGACTTCAACAATATTAGCAGAGTTTCTAAACCTACTGTACTGTCATTGATATTAACTAGTCAAGAGGGGAAATGATTTGCTAACTGACAAATGATAGCTAGCAGCAGCATCTAGCTAGCTAGATAACGTTAGCTAGCTAGCGCATGTGGCAATAGATGTTAGCTAGCTAACGTTCATTGTTTTGCTAGCGATTATGCTGTCAGATAGCTAGCTAACAAAGTGGTTGATTATAGTTAAACGTAGTCTAGCTAGCTGGCCAGCCTACTTCTTAAAATGCTAGCTAGCTACACCTTGGTTAACGTTACCAGTAACTGCTAGCTAGCTTAGCTGACAGTTCATCAGTGAGAATTTGCATGTGTAAACAGCCTATGAACAGAGAGAGAAGGCAGATTGTCATCTAGTCAATGTTTAACCATTTCCTTACAGTAGTTGCCTAATGTGCCAACTGTACTATCTAGTTACTAGCTAACCTAACAACATTTTTCACAGGCCTAAGGATATCCTGCGGTTTTCCTTTTGTGCCTGCCCCCGGATATCCTGCGGTTTCCTTTTGTGCCTGCCCCCCACCCCCAACTAAACCCCTACACTGGATTAGACAGAACCAGCTCGTAGAGAACAACGACGCCTGGTGACGAATAGTGAACATGACAGGTAAGCAATATCGGCGATTTCGCCTAATAGCTTCCGCCAACACTGTAGTACACGAGGGTTATGCATCCTGAATGCAGTGGAGGTCATTTCAAGCTGATCTGCTGCAGAGGCAGAAAAAGGCCCTGAGCTGCTTAATCCAAAATCTTAAGTGAATCACTCAAGGAGGTGCCCATGTTCCTCTTATGTAATAGGTTGTGTGTGTGTGTGTGTGTGTGTACTAGTTTATCTGTATTTGTGTCTGAGTGTGTCCTGGGTCAGTGTATACAAATAACATTTTCCAGACGTATCCCCAGCGTTGGTGTCTGCTGGCGATTTAACTTCTTGAACCTCTCGCCAAGTAGCTGAAAGGCTGCCTCTCTGATGCTTGTTCTCTCTCTCCCTCCCTCTCTTTCTCACAGAGAGACAGAGGGTGGATAGTGAAGCCCATTGTGTTAGTGAGATGTTTATTAATGAGAGAGGGATAGAGAGGGAGGCAGAGCAGCTATAGAAGGGGCTAATCGCTAATCTCATAGTGCACTGGAAAGCCAAGGCACCCAGGCTGTTCTCTCAGTTAGCTCCTCCACTAGCTGAAGAAGAAACACAGGACAGAGACTCTGAGAGAGAGCACAAGTTGTCTTCGGCAGGGGCCATAAGGGCTGTGTGTGTCTGTGAAATTCTTCACATTGGTTGGAGCTGTATGGAGGGCGTGTGTGTGTGGTGTTTTGTTGCTGAGGTTGAAGCTGGTGCGTACGTGTGAAGGGCATGTTGTTATTGAGTTAGTGGTCAATCAATGTGTTTCTGTGTTAAGAAATTGACAGTCTTTAGTTAGTGTCGTCAGTAACACTACAGGCTTGTTTGAGGCTCTGAGCGGTTGTGTAGATTGAAGACAGGACTGATTTGTATGCAAGACTAGTGAGTAATCTTTTTGTCTTGGCATTGGGACTTGATTTTATATAGCCTAGCCTATGTGTTGTATGTGTTCCAGTGTGTGTCGGTGTGTGTTTTTTGTGCGAGGATTTGCTTCTGTGTGTGAGAGACTGGCTGTGTGCTTGAGTGTGTGTGAGCCGGTGTGTGTGTGTGACCCACCATGCCCCTGCCTGCGCCCGATATCCCAGCCTCTCAGAGGCTGGCACTGGACTGTCGTTCCCTCCTGGATCATCGCGTTGGCAGGGGTAAGAGGTCCCATCTCCACTTCGCTCTCTCTGTCTCTGTCTCGCTGTTCCTCTTCTTACCTCTCCTCCTACAACAGTCTTTTTGTTCCATTCTGTTTCACTGTGGCTCAACCCTTTTCCACACTCACTCTCTTTCATCTTTTTACATTGGGCTGTTTTTTTATCAGGTACAATGTTTGGTAGTCTGCTCAGGCATTTAGCCTTTTTGAGAATTTGAGAGCTGTTAAGTAGTCCATCTTATCATGTTGAGTATTTGAGAGCTTTTTGACAGGTTTAGTAGGTGCATGTAGGTGGTGGATTGCTCATTGTGTGGAAGTGTGACCAGTGTAGGCTATGCAAAATTCATCATTGCAATCACTTGGCTCTGGAGTTGTTCCTTAGCTCAGAGATCAGCTTACCCTCCCAACATTCTAACCTTGGCTTAGAACACAAAACTGACCTTAGATCAGAGTTTAGGGCAACCCAATCCAGCTCTATTAACTGGTAGGAATTAGATCTATGACCTAGGCCTTTTTATTATCACCATCTATTATCATGACATCATGACCTGACGATTAAATGCATTGTTCCACAAAAAACTGCTAATGTTCCTTACAGAAATCATACTACCGCAAAATTGGCAAAGAATACTGTAACCAACCAATCGAGACAGATGCTTGTTTCAAACTGTTTATTAGAGAAGAAGGCTAGAGGCTTCAGGAGAGAAAGAACAAGCTGGCCAGCAATAGGGCGATTCCACACCAGTTGGAGCGGGAAACATTTTTAGTATCTCAGATTGTTCTGGCAATTCTCACATAGAAACTTAATTTAGAGGAAGGATGTTTGAAATGCTTTTTACATTTGTATCACAAGCAATTTTTTTTGAAAATCATGATGAAAGTGGACATTTTAGGCCCTTTTAGACCTATACATGCCTCCTGTAAGACATGATCGGTGAACCCTACATGATACAGACAATATCTTGGTGTCATTATACTCCCCCTCCTCATGTGTGCTCTATCTAACATATGGAGTATGTCTAGAATCTCAAATACAAAGTTTCACATAAATGTATTCAAAATTACAAATATGAATATCTCAAAACTACCCTTTTGCATTTAGTTCATTTTAAGACGTATTGTTTGGAACAATATACTCTACAAGTCATACAATTTCCAGAGTGGGCTCTCTGCTAATTCTGAAGTTCTGATCAATTTTATGAGCACCAGCAACAAACACAGTGAATGCTAAATGGATTAAAAGGGAACTCCCTCTGCTGGTGATTTGCTGAATGTGCAATCCTCAAAGCAAGACTTTGATTGGTTAATGACCTATAACATACATTCCTATGTAAAAAATAGGTAATATCATTAAACTAACTAGAGAGCCCACTCTGGAAATGTTATGTGTTTGAAGAGTATATTGTTTCAAACAATATAATGTCTAAAAATTTTTTTCTTTTTATTTATTTAACCTTTATTTAATCAGGTAAGCCAGTTGAGAACAGGTTCTCATTTACAACTGCGACCTGGCCAAGATAAAGCAAAAGCAGTGCAATAAAAACAACACAGAGTTACATATGGGGTAAAAAACATAAAGTCAAAAAAATAAGCAAAATCAAAAGGGTCGTTTTGAGACATTGAATAAATGTATGTGAAAAATATTATTTCAGAATATAGACATACTCCCGTATTTGAGAGCACAATTATAAGGGAGTATAATGACATCAAGATGTTGTCTGTATCATGCTACGGTTCACGGATCATAAGGTCTTACAGAAGGAATGTATACTATAGGCCTACAAAGTGCCTAAAATGGCCACTTTAATCATGATACAAAATAAATAATGGTTAGTGATATAAATGTAAAAAAGCATGTAGGGATGTTAATCGGTTAAACGCCGAAAATACATTTGACTGGTCATGCTTATCGGTCTATAGGTTAATTTGCATAATTTAGTGGAATTAAATTCGCGAGTGTATTTTCATTAGTCCTCATGTATCTTATTTATCCCACCTGCACAGCATACAGAGAGCCTAGTTTGAGGAGCGGAATAGCTTACCACCTGTAAACAGCGCCAGAGTAGCTCCTCAAAAAGCTGGTAATGGAGTGAAATATGTGCTTTTATAAGCCCAGTCATTGCGCAACAAATAACAATTTAAATGCAATCGTGTTTTGATGGCCACGATTAAAAAGGGCAACTATTTTCATTTCTCTATCTCAACTTAAAGAGCGCCTCCCATTCGCCATAGGCTATCGTCAACGATAGGCAGGCTATCAGCGCGTCAACCACCACTTAACAATGTGAGTTTGAGGCAGTATAATTGCTTGAAACCTGAACGTTTTACTTTACTTTACTTCAAATTATGAGGCATGTTTTACCTTGCTTCAAAGTAGTCAAAATCCAATAATAGAAACGTGGAAGCAATTATTCTAAAAATACTTCCCTCATGCCATTAATCAAGATGTCTCTCCTGTTCTATTGGTTTTCATATCAACTTTCTTACGTCGTCCAGAAGCCAAAGGCACAATCCTAGTTATATTAGGAACCCATCCTAGCTGTTGCTATTAGATTCCCCCTCTTTCTCAGTTTCTAATGGAGATTTTCATCAATTTCACAGAACCGCTCGCATTTAGGTGCGGTGTTTAGAACAGTTTTCCCGCGAATTGCATTTTTGGCAAATGTTTTAACAATGACGTGTTATGAGCTGCTTCATTACAGGAGTTGCATGTTCAGTAATAGGCTATCTGCATTGCTTCTACATCTGCTTGCTCTTTGGGGTTTTAGGCTTGGTTTCTGTATAAGCACTTTGTGACATCTGCTGATGTAAAAGGGCTTTATAAATACATTTGATTGATGATTGCTATAGCCTTTTGACTGTAAGACGATAGGCTTGCTATTGTTGCATGTTGCAAGCTCTTAATGGAAAAATGTCTGTTCCTTGTTTGCATGC
>NW_025538654.1:0-17728 GCF_020615455.1 Coregonus clupeaformis | reverse complement strand
CGATCGTCTGAGGAAGCGGACCAATACGCAGCGCGTTAGTGAACATGATGACTTTATTTAATCAAAGCAACCACGAAAAATCAAATAAACAATGACGATAGTGAAGTCCTCTGTAACACTGGACAGAAACATGGAACAAAAACCCACAACCACAAAGTGAAACCCCACAGTATAAATATGGCTCCCAATCAGAGATAACGAGCCGACGGCTGACACTCAGTTCCTCCCGATTGGGAGTCATTGACCAAAACCTGAATAAACCCGACAGAAAAACAAACATAGAAATACACCCAACAGAAAATGAACAACCCTGGCTCAATAATCAAAGTCCCGGAGCCAGAGTGTCACAGTACCCCCTGGTGCAAACTCCGGGCGCACCAGCATACAGTCTAGGAGAGGGTCTGGGTGGGCGTCTGTCCACGGTGGCGGCTCTGGCACTGGTCGTGGTCCCCCACCCCACCATAGTCACTACCCGCTTACGTCCAACCTCCTCCACATGTCCACCCCCCCAACTAAACCCCACAGGATTAAGGGGCAGCACTGGACTAAGAGGCAGCACCGGACTCAGGGGCAGCACCGGACTCAGGGGCAGCACCGGACTAAGGGCAATACGGGCTAAGGGGCAGCACCGGGCCTAAGGCAGCACCGGGCCAAGGAGCAGCACCTGGGCTAAGGGGCAGCACCGGACTAAGGGGCAGCACCGGACTAGGGCAACCACTGGCGGGCAGCTTCCGGACTAAAGCGCTCGGACTCAAGGGGGCACACCGGGCTAAGGGGCAGTACCGACTGGGGCAGCTCCCGGACTGAATGGCGGATCCTGGCTGGCTAGCTCTGGCGGATCCTGGCTGGCCGCTGGCGATCGGGCTGGCGGCTCCTGGCGGATCCCTGGCTGGACGGCTCTAGCGGATCTCCCCTGGCTGGACGGCTCTGGCAGATCCCTGGCTGACGGCTCTAACCGGATCCTGGCAGGACGGCTCCGGCGGATCCCGGCTGGAGCGGCTCCCCGGATCCTGGCTGGACTGGCTCTGGCGGATCCGCTCGACGGCTCTGGCGATCCTGGCTGGCCGGCTCTGGCGAATCCTGGCAAGGACTGCTCCGGGATCCTGGCTGGACGCTCGCCCGGATCCTGGCTGGACGGCTCTGTCGGATCCTGGCTGGACCGGCTCTACGGATCCTGGCTGGGCGTGCTCTGGCGGATCCTGGCTGGAGCGGCTCATGGCTGCCTGATTGATCTGGCATACTCATGGCTGGCTGACGGATCTGGCTGCTCACTGGCTGGTCTGAGATCTGGCTGCCCTTGGCTGGCTGATGGATCTGGCTGCTCTGGGCGGCTGGCTGACTGGATCCTGGCTGCTCTGCGCTGGCTGACGATCTGGCTGCTCCGGCCGGCTGGGATCTGGCTGCTCATGGCTGGCGGAAGACTCTGGGCTGATCCTGTCTGGCCGGCGGCTCTGGCTGATCCTGTCTGGCGACTTGCTCACTGGCCATCCTGTCTGCGGACGCTCTCGCTGATCCTGTCTGGCGGAACGGCTCTGGCTGATCTCACTGGCGGATTTGCTCTGGCTCCCGTCTTTCAGGAAGGCTCCAGCTGCTCCTGTCTGGCGCGAAGGCTCTGGCTGATCCTGTCCGGCGGAAGGCTCTGGCTGATCCTGTCTGGGCGGAAGGCTCCTGGCTGATCCTGTCCGGCAGACGTGCTCTGGCTGATCCTGTCTGGCGGAAGGCTCTAGCGGCTCCTGTCTGGCCGGAAGGCTCCAGCGGCTCCGGTCCTGGCGGACGGCTCTGAAGGCTCATGGCAGACGGGCGCCTTTGCAGGGCTCGAGCTCAGACGGGCGGCTTAGCGCCGTAGGCAGACGGGTAGTTCAAGCGCCCCGTTGGGCAGACGGTGGCTTCAGGCGCCTGGGCAGACGGGGCAGTTCAGGCCCGTTGGGCAGACGGGCAGTTCAGGCGCCTGGTTGGGCAGACGGGCAGTTCAGGCGCCGTTGGGCGAGCACGGGCAGTTCAGGCGCCGTTGGGCAAAGGCGGCCGACTCTGGCCGTCTGGAGCTCTGCACTGGCCTGCCGCGTAGTGCCGAAACTGGAGGTACCGGGCTGAGACACGCATCTAAGGGCTAGTGCGGAGAAGGAACAGGCCGGACCGGGCTGGCGACACTTACACCGTAGACTTGGTGCGGGTGGCAGAACAAACCGGGGCAGATCTGTCGTACGCACACCCGTATCCTTAGTGCGTGGAAGCGAGAACAGGCCGGGCAGGGCTGTCGACGCACACCGTATCTCTGTGCGTGGAGCGGAACAGGCCGGGCTGGGCTGCGACGCACACCGTGGGCCCTTGGAGCAGGAACAGGCCGGGCAGGGCTGTCGACGCACACCCGTATCCTTGCGTGCGTGGAGCAGGAACAGGCCGGGCAGGGCTGACGGCAGACGCACCGCAGACTTGGTGCGGGAAGCTTGGATGGCGGACTGGGCTGACGACACGCACCACGGACTCGGTACGGAGAGCAGAACGACCGTGCGAACTGCACCACAACCACTGGCTTGGTGCCGGACAGCAGGAACCCGAGCGATCCGGGGCGGCAGCACCACAGACTTGGTGCGAAGGGGAGCTTGGGATGGGCGGACTCGGCTGGACGCGCACTGCACAGACTTCGGTCGCGAGGAGAGCAGGAACGGACGCGTCGGACTGACGGCACACCACTGGCTTGGTTGTGGACAGCAGGAAACGGCCGATCGGGGCGGGAAACGCACTCACAGACTTGGTGCGGGAGCAGAATGGCCGACCGGGCTGGCGACTGCCAACCACCACCGAGCTACGATGCGAGGAACAGGACCCCGGCCCGTGCACTGGAGACACACACTCTGCACTGGCCCCACGCAGAATCAGGCCCGAGCCGGAGCCACCGCCGAGGAAGAATGCCCACCAGCCCTCCCCTGTTTTACTTATGACAGGGGCGCTTGGTCACAGTCCGCGCCTTTAGGGTACTGTCACACCCTGGTTGAACTCATCCTGTTGAACCAGGGGTGTGTTCATTCTACTGTTTTCGTTTCTCTGGTGGGTGTTCTGGGTGGTTTATGTTCTATGTTTGCGGTGTGACTCCCAATCAGAGGCAAACGAGTATCAGCTGTCGGCCTGTTTGTCTCTGATTGGGAGCCATATTTAATCTACCTCTGTTTCCCTTTCGGGTGGTGGGATTTGTTCGTGTGTGTTCGATAGTTTAATACACTGGACGTCACGCTTTCGTTGTTTACTGCTTTTGTTGTTGTGAGCATTTAATAGATCAATATGTTCACTGCAACGCTGCGCCTTGGTCTCCTGTTCTAGACGTTGCGTGACAGAAAAACAAACATAGAAATACACCCAACAGAAAATGAACAACCTGGCTCAATAATCAACAGTCCCGGAGCCAGAGTGTCACATACATTGGCCCACTCAGGCGCTTTCCCAGAGAGGCAGAGAGCAGGGCGACACCTTCTCCCCATCTTGATGGAGCCGGGGCTGGATGGTGGGTAAATAGAGGCCCAGCTGCAGGAGGAAAACCCTGGCAGCATGGCCGCTGTCCTGGGTTCGTATTGCCTCGGGTCGAGACAGTGAATACCTCTGGGCGCTGGGGTGTGGGTGGCTGTTATCTGGTCGCTCAGCTTCGGTTCCTCAGGGGTCGGATCCTCTCCTCTCCGAGGCGCTGGACGACCTGGAGAGACCCAATCCACGCTTCACCCAAGCTGGTTAACATGTTGGAATGCTCCCCGGACCCGCTCGACTCCAGGCATATTCCCCGCTCCTGCTGACTCCATGCTGTTGGGTGTGCTGATTCTGTAGCGGGGGATTTGGATAGAGTAGGTGCAAGGAGGGTAAAATCACAGAATAAATGGTTTATTCCGGCAAATACAGCGATATTGCAGCAATGCAGTAGAAACAACTACAGTGCAGTTGACATAATGGCGCACTGGAGAAAAACAAAACACAGGGGTGAAAATCCTGGCGATACAGTACATGAAGCTCCACCGAGACTATCAACACCTCCACATGAAACAATCACACACACAAAAACAAGACATGGGGGCAGAGGGAACACTTATGCAGGGACTGATGAGGGGATATGAACCAGGTGTGTGCAAAAACAAGACAAAACAAATGGAATGATGAGATGAGGGCAGTGGCTAGAAGGCGGTGACGACGAACGCTGCCGAGCCTGCCCACAACAAGAAAGGAGGCAGCTTCGGAGGAAGTCGTGGACAGAAACAGTCCATTCCAGAAAGTTTGCAGACCCCCTTGACTTGTTTTCGTATTTTGTTACGTGACGGCCTTATTCTAAAATGGATTTTAAAAAATCTTCAATCATACCCCATAACGTAACAAAGAAAACAGGTTTTGGGACATTTTTCAAATGTATTAAAAATGTAAAACTGAAAATATCACATTTACATAAGTGTTCAGACCCTTTACTCAGTAACTCCTTTGTTGAAGCACCTTCGCGCGATTACAGCCTTGAGTCTTCTTGGGTATGGACGTTACAAGCGGGCACACCTATATTTGTGGAGTTTCTCCCATTCTTTTCTTCAGATCCTCTAAAGCTCTCAGGTTGGATGGGCAGCGTTGCTGTACAGCTATTTTACAGGTCTCTCCAGAGATGTTCGATTGGGTTCAAGTCCGGGCTCTGGCTGGGGCTACTCCAGGACATTCAGAGACTTGTCCCGGCTTCACTCCTGCATTGTCTTGTCTGTGTGCTTGAGTCGTTTGTCCTATTGGAAGAATGAACCTTCGCCCTCAGTCTGAGGTCCTGAGCGCTCTGGAGCAGGTTTTTTTAAGGATCTCTCTGTACTTTTGCTCCATTCATCTTTGCCTCGATCCTGACTAGTCTCCCAGTCCCTGCTGCTGAAAAACATCCCCACAGCATGATGCTGCCACCGCCATGCGTCACCGTAGGGATGGTGCCAGGTTTCCTCAGTGTGAAGCTTGGCATTGAGGCCAAAGAGCTCAATCTTGGTCTTCATCAGGCCAGAGAATCTTCTCTTTCTCATGGTCTGAGAGTCTTTAGGTGACTTTTGGCAAACTCCAAAGCAGGCTGTCATGTGCCTTTTACTGAGGAGTGGCTTCCGTCTGGCAACTCTACCATAAAGGCCTGATTAGTGGCGTACTGAGATGGTTGTTCTTCTGGAAGATTCTCCCATCTCCCACTAAGGAACTCTGGGGCTCTGTCAGAGTACCATTCGGGTTCTTGGGTCACCTCCCAGACCCAAGGTCCTTCTCCCCGATTGCTCAGTTTGGCCAGGAGGTCGTGCTCTAGGAAGAGTCTTGGTGAGTCCAAACTTCTTCCATTTGAGAATGATAGAGGCCACTGTGTTCTTGGGGACCTTTCAATGCTGCAGACATTTTTTGGTACCTTACCCAGATCTGTGCCTCTGACACAAATTCTGTCTCGGAGCACTTACAGACAATTCCTTCCGACTTCATGGCTTGTTTTTTGCTCCAACTGTGGGAAACTACCTACACTCTCAACTGTGGGAACTTATATAGACAGGTGTATGTTGCCTTTCAAAATCATGTCCAATCAATTGAATTTACCACAGGTGGACTCCAATCAAGTTTTAGAAACATCAAGGATGATCAATGGAAACAGGATGCACCTGAGCTCAATTTCCGAGTCTCATAGCAAAGGGTCTGAATACTTACGTAAATAATGTATTTCTGTTTTTTATTTTTAATACATTTGCACAGATTTCTAAAACCCTGTTTTCTCTTTGTCATATAGGGGTATTTTGTGTGAGATGTTGCTGAGGAATTTTATTTATTTAATCAATTTAAAATAAGAGCTGTAACATAACAACAATGTGGAGAAAGTCAATGGTCTGAATACTTTCTGAAGGCACTGTACAAACAAATAAGTTGTGTTTAGTGAGTCCGCCAGATCAGATGCAGTAAGGGATGACCAAGGATTTTCTCTTTAAGTGCGATGAATTGGACAATTTTCTGTCCTTCTAAGCATTCAAAATGTAACAGTACTTTTTGGGTGTCAGGGAAAAAATGTATAGAGTAAAAAGTACATTATTTTCTTTAGAGGCATAAAAGTAAAAGTTGTAAAAAATATAAATAGTAAAGTAAAGTACAGACCCCAAACTACTTAAATAGTACTTTAAAGTATTTTTAATTAAGTACTTTACACCACTGCATGTAACATTGCAATATGTTTTGTGGAATTTCTACCGCACAGGTGTTGCTCTCGGTTTTGTAATGAAACAAATGTCACGGTTTACTAAGCCAGAACCCAGAAGCAGACCAGGACAAGGTAAGTGGTGTCAAAAAGGGTGAGTGTTTATTTAACTGATCCACGGGTGATGTTGAATAATCCAGGGAACAGAGCGAACGGCGTGGAATGAGTTGTAGAGGGGTGCAGTGGTTGGTCCAATGATGGCTCGCCGCGCCGTATCTCATCAGCAGAGGTTGGGTGAAGGTTCGGACCCGGTGACTGTAGGGAGAACAAAACGAGTAAGCATACAACCAAAGCGAAACAAGGTGCAAAACAACAAAACCTAATGAAGCTCTAGGACTGATCCGCTGATAACTACATACTGTTCATGCTCCGATCCAGCAGGGAATGGATGTCAGGTCCAGGAGCTTGTGAAGGTGATGATCAGGGCCAGGTGTGCAGGATTGCTGATGGAATGCAGGTGTGGAAATCAGGAGAGCTCCCGCCTAAATCGTGAGCCCCGGCAACCAGGCAGGGAGCGTTTCCAGAACCCTGTCGGGAAACTAGAGATCCCGATGCAGAAAAACTAATACACATACAGGAACCGACTCAGACTCGCCGGAATCGTTACAGTACCCCCTCCGACGAACGCCACCGGGCGACTCCCGGAGCGCCAGGATGAGGCGGTAGAAGTCACGAATGAGGTCAGCATCTAGGATCTGTCGCCGGGAATCCAACTCTCTCTTCAGGACCATCACCACCCTCCCAGTCCACGAGATACTGAAACCCCGGCCCCGCCGAATCTGGAATCCATGATGCGTCGCACCGTGTAGGCAGGACCACCTCCGATCATCCGAGGAGGAGGAGGAGGAGGCGGAGGAGGCAACAGAGGACTGAGGAAAACAGGCTTGAGGCAGGAGACATGAAAGGTGGGATGGACTCTGAGCGTCCTCAGTAGTTTGAGTCGAACTGCCACCGGATTGATCAACCTTCTCCACCACAAACGGGACCAATGAACCCGGTAACAACTTCCTAGACTCAGTCCGTAAAGGAAGATCCTGTGGCCAACCAGACCCTATCTCCGATGGTATAGGTGGGAGCGGGGATCCGGCGACGATTCGCCTGGAGCTGATACCCGGTCGAAACTCAAGGAGTGCCTTTCTGGCCCGATGCCAGGTCCGTGGCAACGACGGATATGGGCCTGAAGCAGAGGGCACTGAGAGCTCCTTCTCCTGAGAAGGGAACAAGGAGGTTGGTAGCCATACAGGCACTGGAAGGGAGACATCCCAGTGGCAGATGTGGGGAGAGGAAGTATTGTGGGCATAGCTCAACCCAAGGCAAACTGAGAGACCCAGGAGGTGGGGTTGGAAGAGACAAGGCAGCTGTAGCGTGGATTCCATCTTCTGGTTGGCTCTCTCCGCCTGACCATTAGATTGGGGTGAAAACCAGATGTGAGACTGACTGAGCTCCAATGGCCAAACAGAAGGACCTCCAGAGCAGCAGAGGTAAACTGAGGGCCACGGTCGGAAACGATATCACTGGGCAAAACCGTGGACCCTGAAAAACCTCCTAACCAGGATCTCGGACGTTCTCCGAGGCAGAGGGAAAGCTTGGCAATTGGCACAAAGTGGGCGAACTTGCTGAATCTGTCCACGATAGTCAGAACGACCGTGGGTTCCCCCTCAGAAGAGAGCAACCCAGTGACAAAGTCCAGGGCCAGATGCGACCATGGTCGCCGGGAATAGGAAGGGGGTGAAGTAGTCCAGAGCTGGGCCGATTGGTACTCTTATTCTTCACACACACTGGACAGGCAGCAACAAAACCCCGGTATCCTCGGCCAGCTGGCAGGCCACCAAAAAGCGTCTGCGAAGAAACGCCATCGTCCGAGCCACGCCAGGGTGACCAAGCCATCTTGCTAGCGTGGGACCATTGAGGACAGCAGGGACGAACCGACTCAGGCACAAACAACCGACCGGGTGGACCGTTACCGGGACGGGCTGCGTCGAAGCGCCATCACCTCCTCCTCAATCTTCCACTAACTGTTCCACGACGCAGTTCGGGGAGAATTGTCTCGGGTCTTGGACCCACTCTCTTCCGTCTTGGAGAACATCCGGGACAGGCGTCCGCCTTGCCGTTCTTAGATCCAGGTCGGAACGTCAGGAAAAATTGAATCGTCCGAAAAACAACGCCACCTGGCCTGACGGGAGTTGAGACGTCTAGCCGATTGCACGTAAGCGAGATTCTTGTGGTCAGTCAGACAATAAACGGTTGCTCCGCCCCACTCCAACCAGTGGGCTTCCCCACTCCTCAAGGCAAGTTTCACCGCGAGAAGCTCCCGGTTGCCCACATCGTAGTTCCTCTCCCCGCAGGCGAAAGGCGACGAGAGTAGTAAGGCGCAGGGATGGAGTTTACTGTCCGTGGAGCATCGCTGCGACAGGATGGCGCCAACTCCCACATCAGACGCGTCCACTTCAACGACGAACTGACGGGAACCGTGTCCGGTTAGAGAGAGAATCGGTGCGTTGGTGAATCGTCTCTTCAAATCCGAAACGCTCGATCCGCCTCCGGATTCCACCTGAAGGTCCTGATACTGGAAGTCAAGGCAGTTAACGGAAAACGGCCACACGGCTGTAATCCCGGATGAATCTCTACGGTAGAAAGTCGCAAACCCCAAAAAATCTCTGGAGCTGCAATCTCTTTCCAGTATCGGCTGGGCCCATTCCAGAACCGGCTCTAACCTTCTCCCTGGTCCATCCTAATCTCTCCCCATGGAGATGATGTACCCGAGAAAGGATGTCGTGTGGGCGTGAAACTCGCACTTCTCGGCCCTTCACGAACAGGCGATTCTCCAACAATCGCAGCAGAACCTGCCGGACATGCTGGACGTGGTCGGAAGGTTCCTTCGAGAAGATCAGAATGTCATCCAGGTAAACAAACACAAAGAGACCGATCATATCTCTCAGGACGTCTGTTTCACCATACTCTGGAATACCGCTGGAGCATTGGTCAGTCCAAACGGCATCACCTGGATACGGCAGTGACCCATCCGGTGTATTGAAACCCGTCAACCACTCGTCCCCCTCTCTGATCCGGACCATGTGATAGCGCATTGCGTAGGTCTAGTTTGGTGAACACCGTAGCACCTGTAAGGAGTCGAAGGCAGAGCTCATCAAGGGCAGGGGATACTTGTTCTTGACCGTGATATCATTCAACTCCCCGATAATCAATACACGGTCAAGAGAGCCATCCTTCTGACCCACAAGAAGAATCCTGCCCCCAGGGGTGATGACGAGGGGACGAACGAGACCAGCAGCTAGGGACTCCTTGATGTTAGGAGTCTCCCAAAGCCTCACGTTCAGGTCGGGAGATACTGTATAACCTTCCCTTGGGGTAGACAGCTCCAGGAACAGGTTGATGGCAACAATCATATGGTCGGTGTGGGGGGAGTGACAGAGCCTTCTGTTTACTGAACACTTCCCCAAATCGTATATGTCTCGGGAACCAGGGACAAATCTGGGGGTTTAGCCTCAATCACCTGACTGGGAACCGAATGGGACAGGCAGTCTTTGAGACAGTTAGCACTGACAATCAAGGCTCCAACTCGTTACCTTGCCCATCACCCAATCGAACGTGGGATTGTGTTCCTTCAGCCAGGGGTATCCAAGGACCAGAGGAACATGGGAAGACGGCAGAATGAAGAATGAAATCATCTCAGAATGATTCCCCGACAACAGCATCTTCGAACTGTTTCAGTCCTCATCGTGATACGTGCCAGACTACTGCCCGTTCAGAGTGGTCGCCTAATGGCTTCGGCAATTGCTCCTTGAAAGCCCCAGCTGTTCCACCAACTTCGGCATCAAGAAAGCTTCCTCCGGCACCTGAATCGATAGCGTTATCGCTCAAGCTCTGATTCCTGTTCATAAGGGCAGCCGGGAAACGGGGTCTGACAGAGGTATTGAGAGGAAAACGAAACTGCTCGCTAAAAGTCCCTCCCAACTTTAGCGAGCCAGTTTGGAACCGACCGCCGGGAACAGGTGGCGAGATGTCCCCGAACCACCACAGTAGAGGCAACAGTTAGTCCTACGTCTGAGTTGGCGTTCCTCCTTGGTTAACCCGTGCCGCCCTACTTGCATTGGTTCAGAATCGGGAGACAGACCTCTCCACTAATCCTGTGTGGTGGACGATGATCGACGTATTCTGGTCCAATCACCGACCCGACTGGAACCTGAGAAGCTGATCGATTGGACGGAACCCATTGCTTCTCCCTCCTTCGGCTCTCGGACTCGATTATCCACCCGAATAGACAAGGCTACCAAGCTGTCCAAGGTCACTAGGCTGGATAGGAGATCAACTCATCCTTGAGCTGCTCCGACAGAGCCCTGGTAAAAGGCCGCTTGCAGAGACTCCTCATTCCACCCACTCTCACAGCCAACGCGTCTTGAACTCGATCACGAAGTTGGCCGCTACAGAATTCCTTGGCGGCGAAAACAGGCGCCTAGCTGCGTCCCCTCCCTCGGACCGGAATGGTCGAAGAGCTTCCTCATCTCGGCGTGAACCCTGGTATGAAGCCATGCAGGGGTCCTGTCGTTCCCAAACGGCTGAAGCCCACTCCAGCGCTCGACCACGCAGACAACTCAATCACAAAGGCTATCCTGGCCCTTGTCTGTGGCATAAGAGTAGGGCTGTAGATCGAACACTAACCCACCTGCATAAGGAAAGAACGGCATCTTCCCCAGCTCCCCTCATATTTATCCGCGTTCGGAACCTTGGGCTCACGGAAGGACACAGCTCCAGAAGCGGCAGGCGAGATGGGTGAAACCGTAGTGGATCCTCCACCGGGAAACTTGCGCTGGTTCTGGACCTCCGTCAGACCGGTAGAAAGGTTCCGAACTGCCAACGCGATCTCCTGTAGCTCCGTGCTATGTGGCCAACATCTTCTCCTGATGGGAAATGGCATGGCACAGAGTCCAGGTCCGCTGGGTTCATACTGGCCGGATCGTTCTGTCACGGTTTACTAGCCAGAACCCAGAAGCAGACCAGGACAAGGTAAGTGGTGTCAAAGGTGAGTGTTTATTTAACTGATCCACGGGTGATGTTGAATAATCCAGGGAACAGAGCTTGGGGCGGCGTGGATGAGTTGTAGAGGGTGCAGTGGTTGGTCCAATGATGGCTCAGCAGCCGCTTCGACCATCAGGCTAGAGGTTGGGTGAAGGTTCCGGACGAGTGACTGTAGGGAGAACAAAACGGAGGTAAGCATACAACCAGCAAACAAGGTGCAAATCAACTAAAACTAATGCTCTAAGCTCTAGGACTGATCCGCTGATAAACATACTGTTCATGGCTAACGATCCGGCAGGGAATGGATGTCAGGTCAGAGCTTATGAAGGTGATGATCAGGGCCAGGTGTGCAGATTGCTGATGGAATGCAGGTGTGGAAATCAGGAGAGCTCCCACCTAGCAACGTAGCCCGGCAACCAGGCAGGAGAGCGTCCAGAACCCTCGGGAAACTGGAGATCCCGAGCAGAAAAACTAATACACATACAGGAACCGACTCAGACTGCCGGAATCGTTACACAAATGTATGGTTACTTTATTCCAACCACTGTCTTCTTATTGTCTCAGCCTTAGGCCTATATATCACGGTGTCATAGGGATATGAACTAACAGGTTATAGAGCAAACAACGCAATTATCACAGCACATAGTTATAATAATGGCTGATTTTTCTGCTGGATTGGTTTCCCCAGTGATTTTAGCCACGCTACCGCTTACTACTTCTAATTCTACCTCTCCATCCCTGTCTCCTTTCACTCTCTTCCACCTCTTCTCTGCCTTCTTCCTATCCCTCTCTTCCTTTTCCTCCTCTTTCATTGTTCCATCCTCTTCTCTTCTTCTCCCTGTCATGTCCATGATCCTTCTCCGTCTTTCCTTTCATCCTCTCCTCTTCCTCCTCCATCCTTTTTCCCTCTCTTTGATATCACCCTCTTCTATTTCCTCTTTTCTTATTTCTTTACTCAGAGACAGTGTTCCATGATAAAGATTTATCAGATGGATGGTTGAGTCTTCAGTCTGAGTTCTAGAAACACAAACTCTCAGTTATCAACACACACACACACACACACAAATACATAAACCAAGTAATCTGTGTCAGGAAAGAAGTCACAGTGTCCCCACACTGCTACTCTCCTGAAAATATGTTTCCTATTGCCACAAACATTTATGACAAAGGACAATGTTTTTATCCTTGGACTGAGAGCTGGTATTGTCCTGTTCTGCTATTCAAGCCAAAGGCCTTGCAGTGATTGGTCTTCATTCTTAATTCCCACATGAATCGCTACTGATATGGTCAGCTAAATTCCCGTCCGGAGCTACACATATGCCATACAGAAGCTCGATAAAGATGGTTTGTCTTGATGTAATGCCATGTAACTACACATTAACTAGCCAGTAACAACACGATTTTACTGTGCAAACATAATTTGTTCAGTTTAATTCAATTCAATCAGTGTTTCATGTATATTATATGACATAATTACTGTTATGTGTACAATTGATAATAGTCCTAGACTCTAGTTTTACCAATGTTTTCTAGTTTAACACATGTTGAACGGGGAATGAACCCCTACAAGCAGGTGAGCCTATACTTGTCTAGTGAGATGTAATCAAGGCAACAACACATAGAACAACACACCTTATTTACTCCTCTCTGTTCAGACCTGCCTTGGAAAAAGACAAGCACTGAGCCTGTCTCTCTCTCTGTCTCTCTGTCTCTCTCTCTCTCTCTCTCTCTCTCTCTCTCGTCCATTCTTCCACCTTGTTATTGAACAAAGCTGGTATGAGCGGGTACATGCAAAAGCAAACACCAGATTGAAAGAAACATATGAAAGGAACATATGAAGAGTTTCATTCCCAAAGCTATATCAGCCATTTTCAGAAATGTTGTAAATTAGATTTATTGTTTAAAGAAAATGATGAAAGAGATTTGTGTTTTTTTCCACTATCTAATAATGGCATGGGGTTGTTCAATGACAGACGTATTTGTTTAAAATCTATCACTCTGATGGTTTCATTCGCCTCGAGATAAGAATGTTTTTTTGCTAAATGCTATAAATCCTCTTCACTCTCAGAGAATGTAGTACTGCTAGATTTTACCCAGTCAAAATGTAACAAATAAGGATTTTTTTATGAAGACATTTATAAATTAACTACATTTGTGACAATTTCAATATAAAAAAAATGTGTCATGATCGTTGTGGACGAGACGGACCAAGGCGCAGCGAACATGTTTATTGCGAACATGTTTATTGAACGAATAAACACCACAACCGACAAAATAACAAATGAAACGAAACGTGAAGTCCAAGGTAGCATACAAACAACATACCTTACACGGAACAAGATCCCACAACTAACAGGTGCCAAAAAGGCTGCTACTAGTATGGTCCCCAATCAGAGACAACGAGCAACATGGCTGCCTCTGATTGGGAACCCTAGCCAACATAGATCTACACATTCTAGATCTTAAACATGAACATCAACATAGCAAACACAACACAGAAAATACACACCTGACTCAACAAATACAAGTCAGAGAGTGACAGTACCCCAAAGGTGCGGACTCCAACCGGCATCCACATAAACTATAACAGGGTAGGGGCCGGGTGGGCAATTCCGGGCCTCGGAGGCGGATCGGCTCGGCGTGACCACCACTTACTCTCCACCTCCCTGTTGCGCCCCTGGTCTGGTCTGGACCTCGGCGCGCTGCTTCCCCCTCTCCTTCCTCCCAGACGTACCAAGCCCTGTCTGAACCTGGTGGGAGAGACCCCGAACTCCTGGAGAGGCTGACGTCTGGTCTGGACTGGAACCGCGCTGACTGGAGCTGGACCCAGCACGTGTGGATCGAACTGCTCTGGCTCCGAGTGGAACCGCTTTGACCCGAGCTGGATCAGGCACCGTGGAGCGGACTTCTCTGGCTCCTGGAGTGGGGCGGCTGACCAGAGCTGGACTGAACCCGGTGGGGACGGTTGCTCTGCTCCGGGACCGTCCACAGGAAACGCCACCACTGGCTTAGTGCGGGGAGCAAAGAGCGGTCGCCGTAGACTGGGAACATCTTTCAATTACTGGCTTAATGCGGGGAGGAACGGCCGACCGGACGTTGGCGACCGCACCACTGCTTGGTGCGTGGAGCAGGACTGGGTTCCCTTTATAAACCCCCGCTCCTTCTGCTGCCTAGCCAGCTCCTCTCGCCGTGCCTCTACACTCTCCTTCTCCCTCCTATCGCCTCCTTTGCGCCTCCCTCTGACCTAATAACTTCTGCTCCCTCTGAACCAATAGCCCCCTTAACCTGGTGGCCTCCTCTCTAACCTGCAGATTCGCCCTGTCACCTGCCTCCTCCCGGCTGCCTCGTCGTCCAGCACCGTACTTGCACCCCCAATTTTTTTGTTGTTGCTGCACCTGCTTCTGACTCCCAGCGTTATTGTTACAGAATACTGCCTCGACAAAATGGAAGCAGCAGGGAATCAAGACATCTCCCAGATGCTCAGCGAACAGGGACACCTACTTCGGACCAACACCACGGCCAGCTGGCACGACTGGCGTGCTATGGATGAGTTCCTCTCCGTTCTTCAACGTCTCGACATTACCGAGTGTCACTCCAACGAGCGGAGGATACTCTGCCACGGCCCGACCCAGCCCATCCAGCAGTTCGCCCAGGTCAGCGATGCCTGTTTGTCCCTCCTGGACAAATGTGACAGGACTCATCCAAACAGCAGCGGCTTCCCTACGCCAGTGCTCCCTCTATTTTCACTCATCAGACGGGGAGCCCCCACCACCCGAGAGGGTCCAATGTTGCCATGGTTATTTCCTGCTGACCAGATGGGGAATTGGAGTAGGCTCACGGCCGTCTGAGAGAGAGGAGAGGAGGAGCTGGGTTCCTATGAGGGGTTCATGGCTCTGTTCAGAGGAGTCTTGATCATCCATCGGAGGGCAGAGAGGGGGTGAGCGCCTACTTCAACTTCTACGGCAGCTGGCCTCACCTTCCGGACAGTGGCAGCATCCAGCGGATGGAATGAGCCATTGCTCCGCACCCTATTCGAGAGAGGACTGCAGCGAAGGTCCAGACGGAGTTGGCATGCCGAGACGACACACCTCTCCTTGGACGCACTCATCACGATGGCCATCCGTCTGGATAACCTTCTTAGGGAGCGTTGGCACCCCCCATCGCCTCTCTCCCTCCTTCGATTGACCGTTCTGAGTCAGAGCCTGAACCCATGGAGATATGGAGCCACACTGCTCCCCGTGGCTGAGCTGCGTACCGTTGGAGACAGCTGGGGCTGTGTCCCTATCAAATAAAATCAAATAAAATCTTATTTGTCACATACACGTGTTTAGCAGATGTTATTGCGGTGTAGAGAAATACTTGTGCTTCTAGCTCCGACAATGCAGTAATATCTCAACAAGTAATATCTAACAATTTCACACAACATATACCCAATACACACAATATAAAGTAGGGAATGGAATTAAGAATATATAAATTTTTTATTTTTTTATTTCACCTTTATTTAACCAGGTAAGCCAGTTGGAGAACAGGTTCATCATTTACAACTGCGACCTGGCCAAGATAAAGCAAAGTAGTGCTAATAAAAACAACACAGAGTTACATATGGGGTAAAAAAACATAAAGTCAGAAATACAACAGGAGGTTTCAATACATTATGTGCAAATAAGTAGCAGAGTTGTGGAGTAACAATAAATAGGCTATAGTGCAGAATAATTACAATAGTATTAACACTGTGAATGCTAAGATGTGCGAGATTATGTGCAAATAGAGATACTGGGGTGCAAAAGAGCAAAATAAATAACAATATAGGGATGAGGTGGTTGGTGGGCTAATTTCAGATGGGCTGTGTACAAAACAGGTGCAGTGATCGGTAAGGTGCTCTGACAACTGATGCTTAAAGTTATTGAGGGAGATAAGAGAGTCTCCAGCTTCAGAGATTTTTGCAATGCGTTCCAGTCATTGGCAGCAGAGAACTGGAAGATGGCGACCAAAGGAGGTGTTGGCTTTGGGGAATGACCAGTAGAGATATACCTGCTAGGAGTGCAGACTACGGGTGGGTGCTGCTATGGTGACCAATGAGCTAAGATAAGGCGGGATTTGCCTAGCAGTGATTTATAGGTGGTTCCTGGAGCCAGTGGGTTTGACAACGGACATGTAGTGAGGACCAGCCAACAAGAGCGTACAGGTCACAGTGGTGGGTAGTGTATGGGGCTTTGGAGACAAAAACGGATGGCACTTTTGTGATAGACTACATCCAATTTGCTGAGTAGACTGTTGGAGGCTATTTTGTAAATGACATCGCGAAGTCAAGGATCGGTAGGATAGTCGTTTTACGAGGGCATGTTTGGCACAGTGAAGGAGGCTTTTTTAATGGAACCGAGTTTCTAGATTTAACTTTGGATTGGAGATTCTTTATATGAGTCTGGAAGTTGAGTTTTACAGTCTAACCAGACACCTAGATATTTGTAGTTGTCCACATACTCTGGGTCCGAACTGCCGTCGAGAGTGGTGATTCCTCGGTTCGGGTGTGCGGGTGCTAGCAAAGCGTTGGAATTGAAAAGCATGCATTTAATTTTACTAGTGTTTAAGTAGCGTTGAAGGCTACTGAAGGATTGTTGTATGGCATTGAAGCTCGTTTGAGGTTTGTTAACACAGTGTCCAATGAAGGGCCAGATGTGATACAAAATGGTGTCGTCTGCGTAGAGGTGGATCTGAGAGTCACCAGCAGCAAGAGCGACATCATTGATATACACGGAGAAAAGTGTCGGGAATTGAACCCTGTGGCACCCCCATAGAGACTGCCATAGGTCAGACAACAGGCCCTCCGATTTGACACACTGAACTCTATCTGAGAAGTAGTTGGTGAACCAGGCGAGGCAGTCAGTTTGAGAAACCAAGGCTATTTAGTCTACCAATAAGAATGCGGTGGTTGACAGAGTCGAAAGCCTGGGGCCAGGTCGATGAAGACGGCCTGCACAGTACTGTCTATTTCAATCGCGGTTATAATATCGTTTAGGACCTTGAGCGTGGCTGAAATTGCACCCCGTGACCAGCTCGGAAACTGATTGCATAGCGGAGAAGGTACGGTGGTATTCGAAATGGTCGATGATCTGTTTGTTAACTTGGCTTTCGAATACTTTCGAAGGCAGGGATGGATATAGGTCTGTAGCAGTTTGGATCTCGAGTGTCACCCCTTTGAAGAGGGGATGACCAAGTATAGCTTTCCAAATCTCTGGGGATCTCAGACGTTATGAAAGAGAGGTTGAACAGACTAGTAATAGGGATTGCCGACTTCGGGGCTAGTTTTGAGAGAAAGGGTCCAGATTGTCTAGCCCAGCTGATTTGTAGGGATCCAGATTTTGCAGCGCTTTCAAACATCAGCCTGTCTGAATTTGTGTGAAGGAGAAGCGGGGGGCATGGGCAAGTTGGCGTGTGGCAGAGGGTGCAGAGTTGGTGGCCGGGTTAGTGGTTAGCCAGGATGGAAAGCAT
>NW_025538653.1:0-17730 GCF_020615455.1 Coregonus clupeaformis | reverse complement strand
ACTCTTCAATACCAATACAGACATGGCCCTACTCTAACTCACTATTAGCTACATATATTATCCCCACCTAACTACTATTACTACATATATCATCCCTAACCCCTAACTCACTATTACTACATATATCATCCCCACTCCTAACTACTATTACACATATATCATCCCAACTCCTAACTACTATTACACATATATCTTCCCAACCCCTAACTACTATTACTACGTATATCGATCTCAACCCTTTAACTACTATTACATACATATATCATCCCTAAATCTAACTACTAGTACTACAATATCATCTCAAACTCCTAATTATCTTTACTAACATATTATCCTAACCCCTAACTACTATATACATATATCATCTCTAACCCCTAACTACTATTAATATATATCAGCATCCCAACCCCTAACTACTATTACTACATATATCAGCCTCACTCCACCCATTACTATATATATCATCCCCACCTCTAACTACTATTACTAAGTATATATCATCCTAAACTCCTAATTTCTATTACACATACATAGGCATTGAACAACCCTAACTACTTATTACTACATATATCATCCTTAACCTAACTACTATTACTACATATTATCCCTTAACCCAATTCAAATATTACTACATATATCATCCTAATTCTAATTATATTACATATATATATTGTCTCTTTACTTAACTACTATTACTACATATATCATCCCAACCCTAACTTAACTATTACTAGCATATATCATCCCCACCTAATATATTATTACTACATATATCATCCAACTAACTAACTATTAATATCATCCCAACTCTAACTACTATTACTACATATATTGTCCAACCTAACTACTATTACTACATATCATCTCAACTCCAACTACTATTACTACATATATCATCCCCACCCACCATTACTAAATATTTTCCCAACCCTAACTCTATTACTACATATAACATCCCCACCTACCTACTAATACTAACATATATCATCCCCAACCCTAACTACTATTACTACATTATATCATCCAACTCTAACTACTATACTACATATATCATCCCAACCCTAACTACTATTACTACAGCATCTATCATCCCAACCCCCACTACTATTACCATATATCATCCCCACTCCTAACTACTATTACATAGCAATACATCCCCCAACTACTATTGCTACATATATCATCCCCAACCCTAACTACTATTACACAATATCATCCCAACCTAACTCAACTATTACTACATATATCATCCCACCCAACACCACTATACATACATATATCACCACTAACTACTATTACTACATATATCATTCTCAACCCTAACTACTATTACTAGCATATATCATCCCAACTAACTACTAACATATATAAAACAACTACATATATATATCACCAATTAATTCCTATTATATATATCATCTAAACACCAATACTAAGTATATATTACCCAACTCTAACTACGACATCCACATATATTATCCCCAACCCTTAACTACTTACTATTACATATATCACCAACCCTAACTTACTATTACTATATATATCATCCCACCCTAACTACTATTAACAATATCATCCCAACTAATTCTTAAAATATATATCCCCAACCTCTAACCATTACACATATATCATCTAACATATTACTACATATATCACCAACCTAACTCACTATAACATATATCATCCCCACCCTAACTACTATTACTACATATATCATCTCCCAACTCCTAACTACTATTACTACATATATCATCTCAACTCCCTAACTACTATTACTACATATATCATCCCAACTCCTAACTACAATTACTACATATATCATCCTAACCCTAACCACTATTACTACATATATTCACCCCCACCCCAATTACTATTACTACCTATATCGGTCTCAACCCTAATTACGATTACTACTATATCACCACTAACTGACTATTATACATATAATCCAATTACTATTACTAATATACATCCAACCTAACACATTATACATATATCATCCCAACCCTAACTACTATTACTACATATATCATCCCAACCTAACTACTATTACTACATATATCATCCAACAACTACTATTACTAATATACAAATCTAATATATTACACATATATCATCCCAACCTAACCATTACTACATATATCATCCAACAACACATTACATACATATATATTAACTTCAATCATTATTAATATTACAAAACAAATATATCATTCTCAACCAATTACTATTACTACATATATCATCTCCAACTCTAATACAATATTACTATATCACCCAACCATATTACTATATATATCATCCTAACCTAAGTGTTACACATATATTATCCCAACCCCTAACACATTCCATATATAACTAACTACATTACTACATATATCATCCCCTAACTCTAACTACTATTACTACATATCATCCCTAACTCCTAACTACTATTACTACATATATCATCCAACCCCTAACTACTATTACTATATATATTATCCTTACCAATTCATTATTACACATATATCATCCCAACCCCTAACTCACTATTACACATTATCACCCACTAACTCACTATTATACATATATCTTCCAACTAACTACTATACTACATATATCTCCCAACTCCTAACTACTATTACTACGGCATATACCATCCAATCAACTACGATTAGTACATATATCATCCCAACCCTAACTACTATTACTACATATATCATCCCAACTAATACTGTTACTACATATATCATCCCAACCCTAACTACTATTACTACATATATCATACCCAACTCCTAACTACTATTACTACATATAATCATAACATTACTACGAATATATCATCCTAACCCTAACACTATTACTACATATATCATCCCCAACCCTAACTACTATTACTACATATCATCTAACTCCTAACTATATACTATATATCACTAACTCTAACTAATTCACATATATCATCCCACCTAACTACTATTACTAATATATCACCCAACCCTAACTCACATTACAATATATAAGCCCACCCAACTCACTATTACACATATATCATCTCAACCCTAACTACTATTACTACATATATCATCCCAACCCTAACTACTATTACTACATATATCATCCTAACCCCAACTACTATTACTACATATATCATCCAACTCCTAACTACTATTACTACATATATCATCCCCAACCCTAACTACTATTACTATATATATCCCCCAACCCAACTACTATTACTACATATATCGTCTCAACTCCTAACTACTATTACTACATATATCATCCACCAATACTATTACTACATATATTATCAACCCACTACATATTATTTTCCTAATATTCTTAATACATATATTATCTCCAACCCTAACTACTATTACATATATTATCTCTAACTCTAAACTATTACTTATCACAAACTACTATTACTACATATATCATCCCAACTCTAATTACTATTACTACATATATCATCCAACCCCTAACACTATTACACATATATCATCAACTCCTAACTCACTAACACATATATCATCCCAACCCTAACTACTATTACACATATACCATCCAACTCCTAACTACTATTACTACATATATCTCCAACCCTAACTACTATTACTACATATATCATCTCAACTCCTAACTACTATTACTACATATATCATCCCAACTAACTACTATTGCTACATATATCATCCCAACTCCTAATACTATTACTACATATATTATTCAACCCTAATACTATACTACATATCATCCCAACCCTTCTATATCATATCTAATTATATATATCACAACCCCTAACTACTATTACTACATATATCATCCCAATATTACTATCATTAAAACGACTATTAGTATATATCATCTCCAACTCTAATCATATTACTAATATATTCAATCCAACATTATTAATATATCGTTCTAACCCAACTACTATTACTAAATATTCATCTAACCCTAACTACTATACTACATATATAAAACTACTATTATTACATATATCATCCCTACTCCAACTACTATTATAATATATCCTCAACCCTAACTTATTACACGTATCCCTAACTACTATTACTACATATATCGTCCCAACTCCTAACTACTATTATACATATATCATCCAACCTAATTACTAAAATATATCATCTAACTTAATTACTATTACTATATATATTCTAACCTAATCTATTACTACATATATCATACTAACTACTATTACACATATATCATCCCAACAACTACTATTAGCAATATATCATCACCCTAACTACTATTACTACACATATCATCCCCAACCTAACTACTATTACAAATATCATCCCCAACTAACTACTACTACTACATATATCATCCCAACCCTAACTACTATTACACATATATCATCCCAACTCCTAACTACTATTACTACATATATCATAACCCCTAACTACTACTACTACATATATCATCCCCCTAACTCACTATTATACATATATCATCCCAACTCTAACACTAACACATATATCATCCAACCCTAACTACTATTACACATATATCATCCTAACCCTAATTCATTATTACACATATATCATCCCAACTCTTAATACTATTACCACACATATATCATCTCAACTTCTAACTACTATTACTACATATATCATCCCTCAACTCCTAACTCACTATACACATATATTATCCCAACTCTAACTCACTATTACTACATATTCTCCAACCCTAATATACATATAATCATCCCCAACTCCTAACTACTATCTACATATAATCCCTATACATACATACATATATCATCTCCACCCCAAACTACTACTACATATATCATCTCAACCCAATTCACATTACATATATCATCCCAACTCTAACTACTATTAACATATATCATCCAACCCTAACTACTATTACTACATATATTGTCCCAACTCTAACTACTATTACTCTATATCATCCCAACCCTAATACTATTATTACATATATCATCTCAACTCTAATTCACTATTACTACATATATGCATCTTAACCCAACTCACTATTACACATATATTATCTAACTCCCACACATTGACGACACTATATCATCCCCAACCCTAACTACTATTACTAAATATCATCTCAACTCCTAACTACGATACTACAATATCATCCCAACTCCTAACTACTATTACTATATATATCATCCCAACCTAACTACTATTAACATATATCATCCTCAACTAACTACATTACTACATATACATCCCAACCCTAACACTATTACTACATATATCATCCTAACTCCCTAACTACTATTGCTACATATATCATCCAATAATACTATACACATATACACCTAATCACTATATATATATCCAACTCCTAACTACTATTACTACATATATCATCCAACCTAACTACTATACACATATATCATCTCAACTAACTACTATTCACATATATCATCCAACTCCTAACTCTATACACATATATCATCAACTCAACTACTATTACTACATATATCATCAACCCTAACTACTATTACTACATATATCGTCCCAACCCTAACTCACTATTACTACATATATCGTCCCAACCCTAACTCACTATTACTACATATATCATCCCCCACCCTAACTACTATTACTAGCATATATCATCCCAACCCCTAACTACTATTACTACATATATCACCCAACCCTAACTACTATTACTACATATATCATCCCAACCCTAACTACTATTACTACATATATCATCCAACCCCTAACTACTATTACTACATATATCATCCCAACCCTAACTACTACTACTACATATATCATCCCCAACCCTAACTACTATTACTACATATATCACAACCCTAACTACTATTACAATATATCATCCCAACTTCTAACTACTATTACTAGCATATATTATCCCAACCCTAACTACTATTACTACATATATTATCCCAACTCTAACTACTATTAGTTACATATATCATTCAACCTAATCATTAACTATATATATCATCCCTAACCCTAACTACTATTACTACATATATCATCCAACTCTAACTACTATTACTACATATATCATCAACCCTAACTCACTATTAGCTAGCATATATACCCAACTCTAATTCATTATTACTACATATATCATCTCAACTCTAACTACTAATTACATATATCATCCCAAACTCCTAATTACTATTACTACATATATCATCTCCAACTCTAACTACTAATACATATATCATCCCAACCCTAACACTATTACTACAATATCATCCCAACCTTAACTCACTATTACTACATATATCATCCCAACCCTAACTACTATACTACATATATCATCCCCAACCTAATACGATTACTACATATATCGTCCCAACTCCTAACTACTTATTACTACCATATATCATCTCCAACCCTAACTACTATTACACATATCATCCCCAACTCCAACCACTATTACTACATATATTATCAACTACACTATTACTACATATATCATCCCAACTCCAACTACTATTACTACATATATTCAGTCTCACCTCTCACTACTATTACTACATATATCATCAACTAATCATACATACATATATCGTCAACTCCTAACTACTATTAGCTAGCATATATCGTCCTAAACTCTTAACTACTGTTACTACATATATCACTCAACTCTAACCACTATTACTACATATATCATCCCAACTCTAACTACTATTACTACATATATCAAGCCTAACCTAACTACTATTACTATATATATCATCCCACCTAATTCAGCCACTACTACAATATCATCAACTCCTAATTACTATTACTACATATATATCATCCCAACCTCTAATACTATTATACATATATATCTCACTCCTAACTCATCATTATACATATATACCCTATATTACTACATATATCCAACCCAACTACTATATACATCTATCATCCCAACCCAACTCACTATTACTACATATATCATAGCTAACCCTAATATATTACTACATATATCAACTCTAACTACTATTACTATATACTCAACCTACTATTACTACATATATCACCCAACCCCAACTACTATTACACATATATCATCCCACCCCTAACTACTATTAATACATATATCATCCCAACTCCTAACTATATTACTACATATATCATCTCAACTAACTATTACTATATATATCATCTAAACCCCTAACTACTATTACACATATATCATTAACTCCTAATACATTACTACATATCATCAACCCTAACTACTATTACTACATATATCATCCTAACTCCTAACTACTATTATTACATATAATCCCAACCCTAATTACTATTACTACATATATCATCCCCACTCCTAACTACTATTACTACATATATCATCCCAACTCCTAACTCACTATTACTACATATATCATCCCAACCCTAACTACTATTACTACATATATCATCTAACTAATACTATTACTACTATATCATCCCACAACTACTATTACTACATATATCATCTCAACTTAACTACTATTACACATATATCATCCAACCCCTAATACTATTACTACATATATCATCCCAACTCCTAATCTCACTATTATACATATATCTCTCAACTCCTAATTCATTATTACACATATATACCAAATTCCTCCATTATATATACATATATTATCCCAACTCTAACTACTATTACTAGCATATTTTTCCCTAACTACTATTATTACATATATCATCCCTCAACCCTAACACTATACTACATATATCGTCCCCACAATTGACTATTATACATATATCTAACTACTATTACTACATATGTCATCCAAACCTCTAACGGCTATTACTACATATATCATCCCAACCCTAACTACTATTACTACATATATCATCCCCACTCCCTAACTACTATTACTATATATATCAGCCACTCCTAACTGCTAGTTACTACATATATCATCTACCTAACACTATTACTACATATACATAATAATTCAACATATATCATTAACTCTTAACACTATTACTACATATATCATCTTACTCCTAATTCTATTATACAATATCATCCCAACCCCAATTCACTATTACTACATATATCATCCCAACTCTTAACTACATTACACATATATCTCCACCAACTACTATTACTACTATATCACTCAACTCTAACTCACTATTACTACTATATCATAACTCCTAATTCATTATTATTACATATATATCCAACCTTAAACCTATTCATCTTTACCCTAACTCACTATATTACATATATCATCTCAACTCCAACTACTATTACACATATATCATCTTAACCCTAACTCATATTACATATATCAAACTCCTAATACTATTACTACATATATTGTGCTACCTTAACTACTATTACTACGACACCTAATCACATTACACATATATCATCCCAACTCTAACTACTACTAGTACATATATCATACCCCAATTCACTATTACTACATATATCATCCCCAACTAACCACTATTATACATATATCATCCCAACTCTTATACTACATATACAAACCAAATAACATATATCATCCACTCTAACCACTATACTACATATATCATCCTACCAATCTATTACTACATATATCATCCCAACTCCTAACTAATATTATACATATATCATCCCAACAACCACTATTACTACATATATCATCCCAACCTAACTACTATTACACATATATCATCCCAACCTAACTACTGTTATACATATATCAGCTCAACTTCTAACTCATACTATTACATATATCACTCAACTCCTAACTACGATTACTACATATATCATCCAACCCCTAACTACTATACTACATATATCATCCCAACTCATTATTACTACATATACATCCCCACTCCTAATTCACTATTACTACATATATTATTCAACTCCTAATTACTATTACTACATATATTATCCCAACCCTAACTACATTACAATATCACAACCTAACTACTATTACTACATATATCATCCCAACCCTAACTCATTATTACTACATATATCATCCTAACCCTAACTACATTACTAATATCATCCCTAACTCTAACATATTACTACATATATCATCCCAACCTAACTACATTACACATATATCATCCCAATTAACTACTATTACTACATATATCATCTAACTACTATTACTAATATATCATCCCTACCTCCTAACTACTATTACGACATATATCGTCCCAACCCTAATTCTATTATAACTACATATATCATCTAACTCTAACTACTATTACAACATATATTATCACCAACTTAATATTACATATATATATCATCTCAACAATTCATTATTATTATATATATCATCTCAATTCCTAATTACTATTACTATATATCATCTCAACTCTAATTACATTATTACTACATATTACAACTAATTACATATATATATCTCTACTTAATCACTATTACACATATATCATCTCAACAATTACTATTACTACATATATCACTTCACTTAACTACTATTACTACATATATCATCCTACCCTAACTATTACTACATATATCATCCAACCCTAATAATTATTACATATATCATCCCCAACTCTATCTACTATTACTACATATATCATCCCAACTCCTAACTGGCTATTACACATATATCATCCCAACCAATACTATTACACATATATCATCCTCAACCTAACTACGATTACACATATATCATCCCAATCTAACTACTATTACTACATATATCAACCCCTAACTTGTTATTACTATTATCCCAACTTCTAATTACTATTACTATATATATCATCCCAATCCTAATTCATTATTACATATATCATAACTAATTACTATAATACATATATTATCAACTCAAATTATATACATATATCAAACCCTAACTACTATTACACATATATCATCTAACTCTAACTACGATTACCATATATCATCAACCCTAATTACTATTACTACATATATCATCCCAACCCTAACTACTATTACTACATATATCATCCCAACCTCTAACTACTATTACTACATATATCATCCTAACCCTAACTACTATTACACATATATCATCCCAACCTAACTACTATTACTACATATCATCCCACCCCTAACTACTACTACATATATCATCCCAACCTAACTACTATTACA
This sequence comes from Coregonus clupeaformis, assembly GCF_020615455.1. Taxonomy (NCBI): domain Eukaryota; kingdom Metazoa; phylum Chordata; class Actinopteri; order Salmoniformes; family Salmonidae; genus Coregonus; species Coregonus clupeaformis. Next base: position 7,650 of record NW_025538653.1, on the reverse strand, counting down.
CATATATCATCCCAACTTCTAACTACTATTACATATATATCATCTCAACTCTAACTACTATTACTACATATATCGTCCCAACCCAACTACATTACTACATATATCACCCAACTCCTAACTACTATTACTACATATTCATCCAACTCAACTCACTATTACTACATATATCATCCCAACCCTAACTCACTATTACACATATATCATCCCCAACCTAACTACTATTACTACATATATCATCCCAACCTTAACTACATTATTACACTATATATCGTCCAACCCTAACTACATTACTACATATATCACCAACTCTAATTACATTACTATATATATCTCTCAATCTAACTACTATTATACATATATTATCTCTAACCCTCTACTATTACTATATATATCACTCCCAACCCTAACTACTACTATTACATATATCATCTCTCAACTCCTAACTACTATTACTACATATATCATTAACCTAACTACTATTATTGCATATATCATCTCAACTAACTCACTATTACTACATATATCATCTCAACTCCTAATTCACTATTACTACATATATCATCTCAACCCTAACTACTATTACACATATATCATCAACCTAACTACTATTACTACATATATCTCACCAACTACAACTACCAACTACATACAATATATCATCCCAACCCTAACTAATACTACATATATCATCCCTTAACTCCTAACTCACTATTACTACATATATCATCCAACCCCTAACTACTATTAGCTAGCATATATCATCCCAACTCCTAACTACTATTACACATATATCATCCCAACCCTAACTACTATTACTACATATATCATCCTAACCCTAATTCACTATTACTACATATATCATCCCAACCCTAATATAACTATATATCATCCCAACCCTAATCTACTATTACTACTATATTATCCTCAACCCTAACTACTATTACTACATATATCGTCCCAATCCAACTACTATTAGCTACAGATATTATAATAATATTAATTACATATATCACAATCCACTACTATTACTATATATCATCTTAAACTCCAACTTATCATATAATCGCCAACTCTAACTCACTATATTTATATCACAATCAATTCACTATACATATATATCTCAACCCTAATTCACTATTACACATATATCACCCTAACTCCTAACTACTATTACTACATATATCGTCCCAACCTAACTCACTATTACACATATATCATCCAACCTAACTTCATTATTACAATATCATCTCAACTCTAACTACTACTACTACATATATCATCCCAACCTAACTACTATTACTACATATATCATCCCAACCCTAACTACTACTACTAATATATCATCTCCCAACTCCTAACTACTATTACTACATATATCAGCCCAACCCTAACTACTATTACACATATATCATCCCAACCCTAACTACTATTACTACATATATCATCCCAACCCTAACTACTATTACCATATATCATCCCAACTTCTAACTACATACACATATATCACCACCAATTATATACTAGCATATATCATCCAAACCCTAACTACTATTACACATATATCGTCCAACTTCTAACTACTATTACTACATATATTCATCAACCTACTATTACACATATACAACATATACCAACTCAACTATATTTTAATATATCATCCTAACCCTAAACTACTATTACTACATATAACATCTCAACCCTAACTACTATTACTACATATATCAGCCCAACTCCTAACTACTATTACACATATATCAAACCCTAATAAACCACTATTACTACATTATACCCAACCACTATTACTACATATATCATCCAACCTAATACAACACATATATTACCAATAACTATATTACTACATATATCATCCAACCCTAACTACTATTACACATATATCATCCCACCTAACTACTATTACACATAATCACAACCCTAACTACTTACACATATATCATCTCTAACTCTAATTCACTATTACTACATATATCATCCCAACCCTAACTCACTATTACACATATATCATCTCAACCCTAACTCACTATTACAATATCACCCTAACCCTAACTACGATTACTACATATATCATCCAACTCCTAACTCACTATTAAATATATCATCTCAACTCCTAACTACTATTACTACATATATCATCCCCAACTCCTAACTACTATTACTATATATATCATCTCAACCTAACTACATATTCATATATCATCCCAACCCTAACTACTATTATACATATATCATCCCCAACCCTAACTACTATTAGTACATATATCATCCCAACCCTAACTACTATTACTACATATATCATCCAACTCTAACTACTATTACACATATATCATCCCAACCTCTAACTACTACTATTACATATATCATCCCAACTCCTAATTCATTATTAGCTACATATATCACAACCCTAATTCACTATACTACATATATCATCCCTAACTCCCTAACTACTATTACTACATATATCATCACCTAACTACTATTACACATATATATCAACCCTAACTACTATTACTACATATATCATCACTAACTACTATTACTACATATATCATCCCAACCTAACTACTATTACTACATATATCAGTCCCAACCCTAACTACTATTACTACATATATCACCTACACCCTAATTACTATTACACATATATCATGCCCCAACCCCAACTACTATACTACATATATCATCCCAACTAACTATATTACTACATATATCATCAAACTCCTAACTACTATTATTACATATATCACCCCTAACTACTATTAGCACATATATTATCAATTAACATATAACATATATCATCACCTAATTACATTACTACATATATCATCTTAACCTAACTACTACTACTACATATATCATCCCAACCCTAACTACTATTACACATATATCGTCCAACCAATACTATTACTACATATATCGTCCTAACTCCTAACTGCTATTACTAAGCATATATCATCTCAACCTAACTACTACTACACATATATCATCCCAACTAACTACTATTACACATATATCGAATCCAACTCTAACTACTATACACATATATTTTCCCAACCCTAACTACTATTACTACATATATCATCCCAATTAACTACTATTACATAATATATCATCCCAACCCTAACTACTATTACTACATATATTGTAAACTTTAATAATATATGACTCATATATTATACCTAACCTACTAATTACACATATATATCAACTCAACTCACATTACTACATATATCATCCCAACCTAACTACTATTACTACATATATCACAACTCTAACTACTATTACACATATATCATCCCAACCCTAACTACTATTACTACATATCATCCTACCCCAACTACTATTACTACATATATCATCCCAACCCTAACTACTATTACTACATATATCATCCAACCAACTACTACTACACATATATCATCTCAACCTAATCATTATTACTACATATATCACCCAAACTACTATAAGCTACATATATCACCAACCTAACTACTACACATATATCATCCAACCCTAACTACTATTACACATATATTTCCACCCTAATAATATTCATAACTTCCAATTACTATTACATATATCATCTCACTCCTAACTACATACATATATATCCAATCCTAACTCACATTATTATATATATCATCCAACAAACATTAACATATATCATCCCAACCAACTACTATACACATATATATTCCAACCCAACACTAAACATATATATCCCAACTCCTAACTCACTATTACTACATATATCATCCCAACCCTAACTACTATTACTACATATATCATTAACCCTAACTACTATTACTACATATATCATTCCCAACCTAACTACATTACACATATATCATCCCAACCCTAACTACTAACTACATATATCATCCCAACTCCTAACTACTATTACTACATATATCATCCCAACCCTAATAATTACTACATATATCATCTCTACTCCTAACTACTATTACTACATATATCATCCCAACCCTAACTCACTTCACTACATATATCATCCAACCCTAACTACTATTACTACATATATCATCCCCAACTAACTCTATTACTACATATATCATCAAACCTAACTACTTACATATATATCGGCCCAACTAACTACATTAATATATCATCCCACCCTAATTACTATTACTAATATATCACTAAACAAATATTACTCATATATTATCCCAACTCTAATTACTATTACTACATATATCATCCCAACTCTAACTACTATTACTACATATATCATCCCAACCCTAACTCATTATTATACATATACATCCAACCTTAACTACTATTATACATATATTATCCCCACCCTAACTACATATTACATATATCATCCACCCCTAACTACTATTACATATATTATCTCTAACTCCTAATTACTATTATATATTATCACTAATATTACATACATATATCATCTCCCTAATTCATACACATATATTGCTCACTCTATTACTACATATATCACTTAACCCTAAACTACATTACATATATTGTCCCAACTCCTAACTACTATTACTACATATATCATCCCAACCCCTAACTAATTACAGCATATATCATCTAACTTTAACTACTACCATTACATATATCATCAACCTTAATACATTACACATATATCTCTAACTCCTAACTACTATTACTACATATATCATCCAACAACTCACTATTACTACATATATCATGGCCCAACCAAACTACCATTACACATATATCATCTCAACTCCTAACTACTATTACACATATTATCGTCCCCACTAACTACTATTACTCATATATCATCCCAACTCCTAACTACTATTACTACATATATCATCCTAACCCTAACTACTATTACACATACACCCCAACCCACTACTATTACTACATATATCATCCTAACCCTAACTACATTAAATATATCTGGGTCCCAACCCCTACCTACCATTACACATATATCATCCCAACCCTAACTACTATTACTATATATATCATCCAACTCCTAACTACTATTATATAGCATATATCATCTCTAATTCTAATTACTATTAATACATATATCATTAAATCTAATCACTACTACATATATCATCCTAACCTTAATTCATTATTACATATATATATCATCCTAACTCTAACTACTATTACTAGGCCATATATCATCTACACTCCCACCCCTATTACTACATATATATCCAACCCAAACTACTATTACTACATATATCATCCCAACCCTAACTCACTATTACTACATATTCCCCAACCTAACTACTATTACTACATATATCATCCCAACCCTAACTACTATTACTACATATATCATCCCAACCAACTACTTACTACATATATCATCCCAACTCCTAACATTATTACACATATATCATCTCCAACTCCTAACTAATATTACTACGTATATCATCCTAACTCCTAACCACTATTACTACATATATCATCCCAACCCAACTACTATACTACATATATCATCCCAACCCTAAACTATTACTACATATATCATCCCAACCCATCTACTATTACTAGCCTATACTCATCCAACTCCTAACTACTATTACTACATATATCATCCCAAACCCAATCATTATTACTACATATATCATCTCTAACCTAACTACTATTACTACATATATCATCCCAACTCCTAACTACTATTACTACAATATTATCCAACCCTAACCTCTATTACTAATATATCATCCCCACACCTACTATTACCATATATTTTCTTCAACCCTAACTACGATTACTACATATATCATCCAACTCCTAACTACTATTACTATATATATCATTCAACTTGCCTAACTACATTATATATAGCCTAACCCCACCACTATATATATATTATCCCAACTAACTCTATTACAATATCATCTCAACCCTATCTACTTCACATATACATCCAACCCAACACTATTACGACATATATCATCCCAACTCCTAACTCATTATTACTACATATATTATCAACCCTAACCACTATTACTACATATATCACCCAACCTAACTACTATTACTACATATATCATCCAACCCTAACTACTATTACACATATATCATCCTCAACTTCTAACTACTATTACTACATATATCATCCAACCCTAACTACTATTACTACATATATCATCCCCAACTCTAACTACTATTACTACATATATCATCCAATCAACCTTATTACATATATCAGCTCAAATTCCAATTACTATTATACATATATCATCTCCAACCTAACTCCTTATTACTAATATATCATCTCCAAATTCCTAACTACTATTACTACATATATCATTAACCTCTAACTCATTATTACTACATATATTATCTCTAACCTCTAATTCACATATTATTATATATGTTGTCTCTAAACTTCCTAATTACTACACTATATATATCAAACCTTAATCCCACTAACATATATCTAAACTCCTAATTACTATTATTATATATATCACTCTCAACTCTAATTACATACTACATATATCATCTCAACTTTCCTAATTATTATTATTATATATATTGTCAACCACAATTACATTACATATATCATCCCACACTCTAACTACACATACATATATCGTCCCAACTCCCTTAGTGCCATATATATCCAACTCTAACTACTATTACTACATATATCATCTCTAACCTCTAATTCATTACATTACATATATTATTTCACCTCCTAATTCACGACTACTACATATATCATCTCTAACTCTAATTCATTATTACTACATATATTGCCATCATTACTACATATATCATCCCCAACCTTTAACTCATTATACATATATTACAACGAGCCTAATTCACTATTAACTATATCATCAACCTAATTATTATTATATATATATTATCCTCAACCTTAACCCACTATTACACATATATCTAACTCCTAACTACTATTACACATATATAAACCCTAATTATATTAATATATATCTAACCTAACATTACACATATATCATCCCAACAACTCCAAATCATTTAAAATACATTAATACATATCATCTCAACCCCAACTACTATTACACATATATTACAACTAACTACTATTACTACATATATCATCCCAACCCTACACTATTAGCACATATATCATCCCCACCTAACTACTATTAGCACATATATCATCCCTCACCCTAACTACATTACTACATATATCATCCAACTCCTAACTACTATTATATATATCATCCCAACTAACTACATACCATATATCATCCCAACCCTAACTACTTACTACATATATCATCTCAACTCCTAATTACTATTACTACATATATCATCCCAACCCTAATTACTATTATTACATATATTATCTCACTCCAACTCATTATTATTATATATATTATCTCAAATATACATATATCATCTCAACCTAACCATTATTATACATATATATCACCTTATTTACTACATACACTTCATTCAACCTTAACTCACTATTACTACGTATATCATCCTTTAACCCTAATTCACTATTAGCTGCATATATCATCCAATTCCTAATTCCTTATTAGCTAGCATATATCATACCCAACCCTAACATTATTAATAGCATATATCGTCTCAACTCAATTACTATACTATATGTCATCTCAACTCTTAATTCAATTACATACATATATC
>NW_025538652.1:0-17732 GCF_020615455.1 Coregonus clupeaformis | reverse complement strand
CTTTTACCCGAGCATAAAAAGCCTTGAAAAACAAATTAACATTAGACCAGGAAGCCCCACGGCTTAAAATGGTTGACACTCTACGTACCAGCAGACGTGAAGCGTGAGCTAAACGTTACAAAATGGTCAGACCAGAAAACGTGAGACAGTAGTCCACAAGTTTGAAATGGTGAAACTCTGAAACTCTCAACCTCTACACGAGGTGAAGAAGACCACCACGCACTGGACCATATCATATCAGTCTGCAGCTGGCATGTATAGTCGTCTAGAGAACTTTCACTAAAGACACGAGTTGGGAAAGACATTCCCTCTCAGACAACCGTTGGTATATCTGAAGTATCTATTCTAAATGATCAACTCTACGAACTACAGGGAACGCTGAAGTATCCATTCTAACCACCACTATGACCAGAAACACTACCAAGGACATTGGGATCTCTGGTGGGCAAACCAGAGTCCTACATCATCAACTCAACTATCGAGGACAGCTACACGTAAATACATGTTGCATTTCCAATCCGAATTAGCGGTTATTGGGGTTCTAAGCATTTGTATTTCCGTGAGCGTAGTTTCCAAAGTAACAACGATAGTTTGAATCTCTGTCTCTCCCTTCCAAGCATTCATGCTATTGTTAGCCCAGTCCACTAGGGACCTGTTTTCATTGTATTACGTTAGTAATCTATAACCTTTGTGTTTGTATTGTGTTATTATTTAGTTCGTTTTATTTTCTTTGTTGTATTTTCATTTTTTAAAATATTTTTTTAGGGGGTAGATCAGCTTAATATTGCAGATAGATTGTAGCTTCCATCAATGTAATTGTCTGCATCACTTCCAATCCCCCATGTTTTTTTAAAAATATACAGTGAGGGAATTAAGTATTTGATTCCCTGCTGATTTTGTACGTTTGCCCACTGACAAAGACATGATCAGTCTATAATTTTAATGGTAGATTTATTTGAACAGTGAGAGACAGAATAACCAAAAATCTAGAAAAAACGCATGTCAAAAATGTTATAAATTGATTAGCATTTTAATGAGGGAAATAAGTATTTGACCCCTCTGCAAAACTTGACTTAGTACTTGGTGGCAAAACCCTTGTTGGCAATCACAGAGGTCAGTCGTTTCTTGTAGTTGGCCACCAGGTTTGCACACATCTCAGGAGGGATTTTGTTCCACTCCTCTTTGCAGATCTTCTCCAAGTCATTAAGGTTTCGAGGCTGACGTTTGGCAACTCAAACCTTCAGCTCCCTCCACAGATTTTCTATGGGATTAAGGTCTGGAGACTGGCTAGGCCACTCCAGGACCTTAATGTGCTTCTTCTTGAGCCACTCCTTTGTTGCCTTGGCCGTGTGTTTTGGGTCATTGTCATGCTGGAATACCCATCCACGACCCATTTTCAATGCCCTGGCTGAGGGAAAGAGGTTCTCACCCAAGATTTGACGGTACATGGCCCCGTCCATCGTCCCTTTAATGCGGTGAAGTTGTCCTGTCCCCTTAGCAGAAAAACATCCCATCAGCATAATGTTTCCACCTCCATGTTTGGCGGTGGGGATGGTGTTCTTGGGGTCATAGGCAGCATTCCTCCTCCTCCAAACACGGCAAGTTGAGTTGATGCCAAAGAGCTCAATTTTGGTCTCATCTGACCACACCACTTTAACCCAGTTCTCCTCTGAATCATTCAGATGTTCATTGACAAACTTCAGACTGGCCTGTATATGTGCTTTCTTGAGCAAGGGGACCTTGCGGGCGCTGCAGGATTTCAGTCCTTCACGGCGTAGTGTGTTACCAATTGTTTTCTTGGTGACTATGGTCCCAGCTGCCTTGAGATCATTGATAAGATCCTCCCGTGTAGTTCTGGGCTGATTCCTCACCGTTCTCATGATCATTGCAACTCCACGAGGTGAGATCTTGCATGGAGCCCCAGGCCGATGGAGATTGAAAGTTGTGTTTCTTCCATTTGCGAATATTACACCAACTGTTGTCACCTTCTCACCAAGCTGCTTGGCGATGGTGTTGTAGCCCATTCCAGCCTTGTGTAGGCCTACAATCTTGTCCCTGACATCCTTGGAGAGCTCTTTGGTCTTGGCCATGGTGGAGAGTTTGGAATCTGATTGATTGATTGCTTCTGTGGACAGGTGTCTTTTATACAGGTAACAAGCTGAGATTAGGAGCACTCCCTTTAAGAGTGTGCCCCTAATCTCAGCTCGTTACCTCCGCGTATAAAAGACACCTGGAGCCAGACATTTTCTGATTGAGAGGGGTCAAATACTTAATTCCCTCATTAAAATGCAAATAAATGTATTACATGTATGTATGTATGTATGTATGTATATACACATACATACATACATACATATACAGTGAGGGAAAAAAGTATTTGATCCCCTGCTGATTTTGTACTTCTGCCCACTGACAAAGACATGATCAGTCTATAATTTTAATGGTAGGTTTATTTGAACAGTGAGAGAGAGAATAACAACAACAAAATCCAGAAAAATGCATGTAAAAATGTTATAAGTTGATTTGCATTTTAATGAGGGAAATAAGTATTTGACCCCTCTGCAAAAAATTACTTAGTACTTGGTGGCAAAACCCTTGTTGGCCAATCACAGAGGTCAGACGTTTCTTGTAGTTGGCCACCAGGTTTGCACACATCTCAGGAGGGATTTTGTCCCACTCCTCTTTGCAGATCTTCTCTCCAAGTCATTAAGGTTTTGAGGCTGACATTTGGCAACTCGAACCTTCAGCTCCCCTCCACAGATTTTCTATTGGATTAAGGTCTGGAGACTGGCTAGGCCACTCCAGGACATTAATGTGCTTCTTCTTGAGCCACTCCTTTGTTGCCTTGGCCGTGTTTTGGGTCATTGTCATGCTGGAATACCCATCCACAACCCATTTTCAATGCCCTGGCTGAGGGAAGGTGGTTCTCACCCAAGATTTGACGGTACATGGCCCGTCCATCGTCCCTTTGATGCGATGAAGTTGTCCTGTCCCCTTAGCAGAAAAACACCCCAAAGCATAATGTTTCCACCTCCATGTTTGACGGTGGGGATGGTGTTCTTGAGGTCATAGGCAGCATTCCTCCTCCTCCAAACACGGCGAGTTGAGTTGATGCCAAAGAGCTCGATTTCAGTCCTTCACGGCGTAGTGTGTTACCAATTATTTTCTTGGTGACTATGGTCCCAGCACCTTGAGATCATTGACAAGATCCTCCCGTGTAGTTCTGGGATGATTCCTCACCGTTCTCATGATCATTGCAACTCCACGAGGTGAGATCTTGCATGGAGCCCCAGGCCGAGGGAGATTGACAGTTATTTTGTGTTTCTTCCATTTGCGAATAATCGCACCAACTGTTGTCACCTTCTTACCAAGCTGCTTGGCGATGGTCTTGTAGCCCATTCCAGCCTTGTGTAGGCCTACAATCTTGTCCCTGACATCCTTGGAGAGCTCTTTGGTCTTGGCCATGGTGGAGAGTTTGGAATCTGATTGATTGATTGCTTCTGTGGACAGGTGTCTTTTATACAGGTAACAAGCTGAGATTAGGAGCACTCCCTTTAAGAGTGTGCCCCTAATCTCAGCTCGTTACCTGTATAAAAGACACCTGGGAGCCAGACATTTTCTGATTGAGAGGGGGTCAAATACTTAATTCCCTCATTAAAATGCAAATAAATGTATTACATGTATGTATGTATGTATGTATGTATGTATGTATGTATGTATGTATGTATGTATGTATATACACATACATACATACATATACAGTGAGGGAAAAAAGTATTTGATCCCCTGCTGATTTTGTACTTCTGCCCACTGACAAAGACATGATCAGTCTATAATTTTAATGGTAGGTTTATTTGAACAGTGAGAGAGAGAATAACAACAACAAAATCCAGAAAAATGCATGTAAAAAATGTTATAAGTTGATTTGCATTTTAATGAGGGAAATAAGTATTTGACCCCTCTGCAAAAAATTACTTAGTACTTGGTGGCAAAACCCTTGTTGGCCAATCACAGAGGTCAGACGTTTCTTGTAGTTGGCCACCAGGTTTGCACACATCTCAGGAGGGATTTTGTCCCACTCCTCTTTGCAGATCTTCTCCAAGTCATTAAGGTTTTGAGGCTGACATTTGGCAACTCGAACCTTCAGCTCCCTCCACAGATTTTCTATTGGATTAAGGTCTGGAGACTGGCTAGGCCACTCCAGGACATTAATGTGCTTCTTCTTGAGCCACTCCTTTGTTGCCTTGGCCGTGTGTTTTGGGTCATTGTCATGCTGGAATACCCATCCACAACCCATTTTCAATGCCCTGGCTGAGGGAAGGTGGTTCTCACCCAAGATTTGACGGTACATGGCCCCGTCCATCGTCCCTTTGATGCGATGAAGTTGTCCTGTCCCCTTAGCAGAAAAACACCCCCAAAGCATAATGTTTCCACCTCCATGTTTGACGGTGGGGATGGTGTTCTTGAGGTCATAGGCAGCATTCCTCCTCCTCCAAACACGGCGAGTTGAGTTGATGCCAAAGAGCTCGATTTCAGTCCTTCACGGCGTAGTGTGTTACCAATTATTTTCTTGGTGACTATGGTCCCAGCACCTTGAGATCATTGACAAGATCCTCCCGTGTAGTTCTGGGATGATTCCTCACCGTTCTCATGATCATTGCAACTCCACGAGGTGAGATCTTGCATGGAGCCCCAGGCCGAGGGAGATTGACAGTTATTTTGTGTTTCTTCCATTTGCGAATAATCGCACCAACTGTTGTCACCTTCTTACCAAGCTGCTTGGCGATGGTCTTGTAGCCCATTCCAGCTTTGTGTAGGTCTACAATCTTGTCCCTGACATCCTTGGAGAGCTCTTTGGTCTTGGCCATGGTGGAGAGTTTGGAATCTGATTGATTGATTGCTTCTGTGGACAGGTGTTTTTTTATACAGGTAACAAACTGAGATTAGGAGCACTAATGCTCCTAATGTGCTCCTAATCTCAGCTAGTTACCTGTATAAAAGACACCTGGGAGCCAGAAATCTTTCTGATTAAGTGGGGGTCAAATACTAATTTCCCTCATTAAAATGCAAATCAATTTATAACATTTTTGACATGCGTTTTTCTGGATTTCTGTTGTTGTTATTCTGTCTCTCCCTGTTCAAATATACCTACCATTAAAATTATAGACTGATCATTTCTTTGTCAGTGGGCAAACGTACAAAATCAGCAGGGGATCAAATACTTTTTTCCCTCACTGTACATACAGTGGGGGAAAAAAGTATTTAGTCAGCCACCAATTGTGCAAGTTCTCCCACATAAAAAGATGAGAGAGGCCTGTAATTTTCATCATAGGTACACGTCAACTATGACAGACAAATTGAGGGAAAAAAATCCAGAAAATCACATTGTAGGATTTTTTAATGAATTTATTTGCAAATTATGGTGGAAAATAAGTATTTGGTCACCTACAAACAAGCAAGAGTTCTGGCTCTCACAGACCTTTAACTTCTTCTTTAAGAGGCTCCTCTGTCCTCCACTCATTACCTGTATTAATGGCACCTGTTTGAACTTGTTATCAGTATAAAAGACACCTGTCCACAACCTCAAACAGTCACACTCCAAACTCCACTATGGCCAAGACCAAAGAGCTGTCAAAGGACACCAGAAACAAAATTGTAGACCTGCACCAGGCTGGGAAGACTGAATCTGCAATAGGTAAGCAGCTTGGTCTGAAGAAATCAACTGTGGGAGCAATTATTAGGAAATGGAAGACATACAAGACCACTGATAATCTCCCTCGATCTGGGGCTCCACGCAAGATCTCACCCCGTGGGGTCAAAATGATCACAAGAACGGTGAGCAAAAATCCCAGAACCACACGGGGGGGACCTAGTGAATGACCTGCAGAGAGCTGGGACCAAAGTAACAAAGCCTACCATCAGTAACACACTACGCCGCCAGGGACTCAAATCCTGCAGTGCCAGACGTGTCCCCCTGCTTAAGCCAGTACATGTCCAAGCCCGTCTGAAGTTTGCTAGAGTGCATTTGGATGATCCAGAAGAGGATTGGGAGAATGTCAGATGAAACCAAAATAGAACTTTTTTGGTAAAAACTCAACTTCGTCGTTTTTGGAGGACAAAGAATGCTGAGTTGTATCCAAAGAACACCATACCTACTGTGAAGCATGGGGGTGGGAAACATCATGCTTTGGGGCTGTTTTTCTGCAAAGGGACCAGGACGACTGATCCGTGTAAAGGAAAGAATGAATGGGGCCATGTATCGTGAGATTTTGAGTGAAAACCTCCTTCCATCAGCAAGGGCATTGAAGATGAAACGTGGCTGGGTCTTTCAGCATGACAATGATCCCAAACACACCGCCCGGGCAACGAAGGAGTGGCTTCGTAAGAAGCATTTCAAAGTCCTGGAGTGGCCTAGCCAGTCTCCAGATCTCAACCCCATAGAAAATCTTTGGAGGGAGTTGAAAGTCCGTGTTGCCCAGCGACAGCCCCAAAACATCACTGCTCTAGAGGAGATCTGCATGGAGGAATGGGCCAAAATACCAGCAACAGTCTGTGAAAACCTTGTGAAGACTTACAGAAAACGTTTGACCTGTGTCATTGCCAACAAAGGGTATATAACAAAGTATTGAGATTTTTTTTTGTTATTGACCAAATACTTATTTTCCACCATAATTTGCAAATAAATTCATAAAAAATCCTACAATGTGATTTTCTGGATTTTTTTCTTCTCATTTTGTCTGTCATAGTTGACGTGTACCTATGATGAAAATTACAGGCCCCTCTCATCTTTTTAAGTGGGAGAACTTGCACAATTGGTGGCTGACTAAATACTTTTTTTCCCCACTGTACATACATAAACATACATGCATACATATACATATCCTTTAAAAAATATATATTCCCCTTTATTACTTTCCAACCCCACCACCCTTTCCCTAATTGGAGTAAACTAGTGAACAACAATGCTTAGGCCTCTACTTCCAGCTTATACTTACTATATACATTTGATGGACACAGTCAATTTTACAATAATTATATTTAGTTAGTTTCTTCTCCTGAACTACTTCTACTCTCAACCTCTCCGATCATTTTCATGATGTTCATCCAGTTTGCTTCTATATGCCATATCTTTCTAACTGTGCTCTTTCACAAAAGCTCCCAACCTACAACCTTTATACTTATTATGGACACAGTATGCTTACATTATTAGTTATCTTGTTGTTATTAGTCCCATCCTTCAACTCCATTCAACACCACCCATCTATCTCTTAACACCATCCATATAGGATTTCTATTTGCCATATATTTTTCAACTGTACTGTGGTGTTTTACAAAAGTTCATAACCTTTCTATTCTCATTGTTTCTACAGATTGTAAATTGAAAATAAACATTTTTGCTAAAAGGATTATTATATTATTGATCGATTGACTATGACTTTTCAGATCACCCAGTAGTGCTATCTGCAGGCTTAGCTCCAGGTAAATATTGCAATCCTTTAGCCATTCCTGGACCTGTGTCCAAAAACAAGCTACAAATGGACAGTACCAAAACAAATGATCTAATGATTCTATCTCTTTGCAGCAAAATCTGCAGAGCTGGGAAGATTGTATCCCCCATATAAATAACATTCAATTGGTAGCAAGAATTTTATATAATAATTTAAATTGAAAGATTCTAAGTTTAGAATCCGGTGTCGTTTTGCGTATCAGTTCATAAACACTATGCCTGGGATCGGTACGTCAAAAATCTCTTCCCAACTATTTTGCAATCTATATGGGACGGCTGTCAATCCTTTGGTCCTTAAATGAAACTGGTATACTTTTTTATTTATCACAGTTTTCTTTAACCAATTATGTTCTTTAATGCAAGGCCAACAGACATGTTCTTTACTTTCTCCCCCTTCCACTTTCCTCTTCCATTTTTGCGGTAAGGCTGCAAATATTTGGTTGTAATTTTGGGTAGAGCAGACATTTCCATATGTTTTTGTTAGCTGCATGTGCGACATAACTCCACCAGTCCTACCGATGATATCATTTACGAAGATTATACCTTTTTCAAACATTTTGTCCAAAAAAAAAAGTTTTTTTGTCAATTACTATATATGAGTTTAACCACAATATTTGTTGCATTATTTGTTCTGTCGTTTCTGGAGGATTAAATTGAAATTGCAACCAACTTTCTATGGCTTGTTTTAGAAATAGTGATATTTGGGAGATGATTTCCTTTTCAAATAACTGAAAGTGAGAGGTTGTAATCTGAATAAAGGGAGAAAGGCCATTCTTGAACATGGTGTGAGACAATCTTACTAATTTGCTAGAGAACCAGTACGGATTTAAGTATAACTTTTGTATGACTGAAGCTTTTAGTGATAGGTCTAATGCTTTAATATTTAATACTTTCTGTCCTCCAAATTCATATTCATTATATAAATAGGCCCGTTAAATTTTTTCGGGCTTGCCGTTCCAAATAAAATGGAATCTTTTTTTTCTCATATAATTAAAAAAACTGTTCGCTAGGTGTAGGCAAGACCATAAGCAAATAGGTAAACTGGGATAATACTAAAGAGTTAATCAGGGTGATTTTTCCACAAATTGACAGGTATTTACCTTTCCATGGTAGCAAGATCTTATCTATTTTTGTTAACTTTCTATTCAAATTTATTGGAGTGAGATCATTTATTTCCTTTGGGATATGTATTCTGAGTATATCCACATCACCATTAGACCATTTTATTGGTAAACTACATGGTAATGTAAAAATTGTATTTTTTAGTGATCCAATACGTAATATAGTACATTTGTCATAATTTGGTTGTAATCCAGAGAGGTTAGAAAATGTATCTAGATCCTCTGAGGCTGTGGAGGGATTCTAGTTGTGGATTTAAAAGAAAACATGAATCATCAGCGTACAATGACACCTTTGTTTTTAAGCCATGGATTTCTAATCCCTTGATATTATTGTTGGATCTGATTTGAATAGCTAACATCTCGATGGCCATAATAAATAGATATGCCGATAGTGGACAACCTTGTTTCACTCCTCTTGACAGTTTAAAACTTTCTGAGAAATAGCCATTACTTACTATTTTACACCTAGGGTTACTATACATGATTTTGACCCATTTTATAAGAGATTCTCCAAAATTGAAATGCTCCAGGCATTTATATATAAACCCCAGTCATACTTTATCAAATGCCTTTTCGAAGTCTGCTATGAATAGCAGGCCTGGTTTCCCAGATTTTCCATAGTGTTCTATTGTTTCCAGTACTTGCCTTATATTATCTCCAATGTATCTTCCATGTAAAAAATCTGTGATTAGAATGAATAATGTCCGACAATACCTTTTTAATTATATGCGCTATACATTTTGCTAGAATTTTTGCATCACAACACTTATTTAGTTAGTAAATAAATAATTAAGCCAATTTGTGTATTGCTGATTCATCAATAAGGTTAGGGTTCTTGCAGGTGAAGGATTATGCGACGTTCAGAATGAGACTGATAAGAGGTAATTATTTAATAAGTGACTTATCGATATATAACATATATCTTCTAAGAGTTTAATTCGGGAGATGGTAACTCGTTAAACAACTTCCGTGGTGCCCCAAATTCCTAATGAGTTCATTGTTACATGATTAATTTAATCGAGTGACAATTAAACATAGTTAGCTGATTCGTTAAATAACAGTCACCCTGTTAATGAAAGTCACGTCACGACAGTAGCCTGTCATTTAGATCATTTGTGCTGTATTAAAAAATATTCTGCCAAAGTCTCCAGTCAGGTAAAATGATGTAGAATTGCCTGAAATCCGTTTTATAAAAGGCCACATTTTTCTGACAGTTTGTGCAGAAATTCTTCGGTTTTACAAACCCACAGTTTAATCAGCTGTCCGGGTGGCTGGTCTCAGACGATCCCGCAGGTGAAGAAGACTGATGTGGAGGTCCTGGGCTGGCGTGGTTACACATGATCTGTGGTTGTGAGGCAGGTTAGACGTACTGCCAAATTCTCGAAAATGATGTTGGAGGCGGCTTATGGTAGAGAAAATACCATTAAATTCTCTAACAACGGCTCTGGTGGACATGCCAATTGCACTCTCCCTCAACTTGAGACATCTGTAGCATTGCGTTGTGTGACAAAACTGCACATTTTAGAGTGGCCTTTTATAGTCCCCAGCACAAGGTTCACCTGTGTAGTGATCATGCTGTTTAATCAGCTTCTTGATATGCCACACCTGTCAGGTGGATGGATTATCTTGGCAAAGGAGAAATGCTCACTAACAGGGATGTAAACAAATTTGTCCACAATTTGAGAGAAATAAGCTTTTTTTTGCATATGGAACATTTCTGGGATCTTTTATTTCAGCTCATGAAACATGGGACCAACACTTCATGTTGCGTTTTATATTTTTGTTCAGTGTAGATAGTCAGTCAGGAGCTAGCTGCCGGCAGAGTCTGCTATTGCAGTAACGTTGAAGGGCTCTGTCTAGTATTACTTAGCCAGCTAGAAGGATGAAGTAAGAAGCTACTGTTAAACGGAGCCTACTTTAGCAGGAGCAAAAAATAGGCTACTAAGTTCTCATAATAACTTTGCTTTACAGAGAGTAGGCTACTGAGACAGACAGTGATGTGGCGAGGCTGAGGCAGGCTACAATGCATGCAGGAGGAAGCAGAGGAGCTCTAAGGCCAAGAGGCCGACCCATAAGCTTAAATAAAAATGTGATGCTAGCAAGAGCAGTGTGCAGGTTTCTTATTATTTTTCTCCCCAATTTCGTGATATACAATTGTCTCATCGCTGCAACTCCCCTACGGACTCGGGAGAGGCGAAGGTCGAGAGCCATGCGTCCTCCGAAACACGACCCTGCCAAGCCGCACTGCTCCTTGACACACTGCTCGCTTAACCCGGAAGCCAGCCGCACCAATGTGTCGGAGGAAACACAGTCCAACTACGACCGAAGTCAGCTTGCAGGTGCCCAGCCCACCACAAGGAGTCGCTAGAGCACGATGAGACAAGGAAATCCCAGCCAGCCAAACCCTCCCCTAACCCAGATGACGCTGGGCCAATTGTGCGCCGTCCCATAGGTCTCCCGGTCACGGCCAGCTGTGACACAGCCTGGGATCGAACCCGAGGCTGTAGTGGCACCTCAGCACTGCGATGTAGTGCCTTTAACCATTGCACCACTCAGGAGGCCTTATTTTTAACTTATCTAGTTGTTACCATGCACCTGCAACAAGATAGCTCTGATGTGCAAGTGCACATCTGGACTCTTCTGGGAGCGAGAGGAGCCCACAGCTGCACCTTAGGAGGATGAGGAGATGACTGGGGGGTTGATGGAGTGGCAACCCCTGCAGCGTCTCATCCATCACCGCATACCACTTCCAGGATGCGGCTGTGGCCTCCCCCTCCCTCCGTGCTGACTCCGGTGGGGGCAGCTTTCGACTCCTGAAAAATATGGAAAAGGGTAGCTTTCAGCATCAAACATACTACATGTAAAGCCCTTTAGAAGCTATTATGCCAATTGCAGTATATTTTTCTTTATCAAATTGGAGTGCCAAGGTGAAACGGTAACGAGTGCAGCTTACCATTACTTTCACCATATCAGGTTATGTTCAATGTGAGGGAAAAAAGTATTTGATCCCCTGCTGATTTTGTACGTTTGCCCACTGACAAAGAAATGATCAGTCTATAATTTCAATGGTAGGTTTATTTGAGCAGTGAGAGACAGAATAACAACAACAAAATCCAGAAAAACGCATGTCAAAAATGTTATAAATTGATTTGCATTTTAATGAGGGAAATAAGTATTTAACCCCCTCTCAATCAGAAAGATTTTTGCTCCCAGGTGTCTTTTATACAGGTAACGAGCTGAGATTAGGAGCACACTCTTAAAGGGAGTGCTCCTAATCTCAGTTTGTTACCTGTATAAAAGACACCTGTCCACAGAAGCAATCAATCAATCAGATTCCAAACTCTCCACCATGGCCAAGACCAAAGAGCTCTCCAAGGATGTCAGGGACAAGATTGTAGACCTACACAAGGCTGGAATGGCTACAACACCATCGCCAAGCAGCTTGGTGAGAAGGTGACAACAGTTGGTGTGATTATTCACAAATGGAAGAAACACAAAATAACTGTCAATCTCCCTCGGCCTGGGGCTCCATGCAAGATCTCACCTCGTGGAGTTGCAATGATCATGAGAACGGTGAGGAATCAGCCCAGAACTACACGGGAGGATCTTGTCAATGATCTCAAGGCAGCTGGGACCATAGTCACAAAGAAAACAATTGGTAACACACTACGCCGTGAAGGACTGAAATCCTGCAGCGCCCGCAAGGTCCCCCTGCTCAAGAAAGCACATATACATGCCCGTCTGAAGTTTGCCAATGAACATCTGAATGATTCAGAGGAGAACTGGGTGAAAGTGTTGTGGTCAGATGAGACCAAAATGGAGCTCTTTGGCATCAACTCAACTCGCCGTGGAAACATTATGCTTTGGGGTGTTTGTCTGCTAAGGGGACAGGACAACTTTACCGCATCAAAGGGACGATGGACGGGGCCATGTAACGTCAAATCTTGAGTGAGAACCTCCTTCCCTCAGCCAGGGCATTGAAAATGGGTTGTGGATGGGTATTCCAGCATGACAATGACCCAAAACACACGGCCAAGGCAACAAAGGAGTGGCTCAAGAAGAAGCACATTAAGGTCCTGGAGTGGCCTAGCCAGTCTCCAGACCTTAATCCCATAGAAAATCTGTGGAGGGAGCTGAAGGTTTGAGTTGCCAAACGTCAGCCTCGAAACCTTAATGACTTAGAAGATCTGCAAAGAGGAGTGGGACAAAATCCCTCCTGAGATGTGTGCAAACCTGGTGGCCAACTACAAGAAACGTCTGACCTCTGTGATTGCCAACAAGGGTTTTGCCACCAAGTACTGTCATGTTTTGCAGAGGGGTCAAATACTTATTTCCCTCATTAAAATGCTAATCAATTTATAAAATTTTTGAAATGCGTTTTTCTGGATTTTTTTGTTGTTATTCTGTCTCTCACTGTTCAAATAAACCTACCATTAAAAGTATAGACTGATCATGTCTTTGTCAGTGGGCAAACATACAAAATCAGCAGGGGATCAAATACTTTTTCCCTCACTGTAAAGGCACAGCACGTAGCAGGCTGCAAATCTGTTTTCAAAGATGTAAGATGAAATAGGTATGATAGTTTTAAGGAGAACAAAAAACGACTTACATTTGAACACCACCGCAGAAGCTTCGCTATTCGCCATCTTCCAAGTTGTTTTTGTTGTTTCCTTGAAGAGATCTAGCTATCAAAACTCCCCCCTCTTCCAATGCATTGTGACTGTGAAATTCCTGAAAAAAGTGTGCAGCAAATTCTACTAGATGAAGAGCCGAAATGAGTATAACATCCTGCCATTTTAAAGCATACTTGATTTTTGAAAATGTACATGCTATAAAACATTTAATTTTTTGGCATACTCAAACAGCCTACTATTTATGACACAAGTATGGGTATTTGGACACGGCCAGTGTACAATATAGCGTTGAGCATTGACAGTAGTTAACCTAACCACCCCCTTTTCCCCCAATCACACTCTCAGGTGAAGGTCATCTCACTGAAGGCCACAGGAGCTTTGTGAAGCCAGCAGGACACAATACATGGAGAGATGACCAACCCATAGCTATAGATGAGGGGAGTGCAACCTCAACCCAGCATGTTATCGTGATAGAGGTTAGTGTCATAGTGTAACATAAAAAATGACAGTACCGTATTTTCCGCACTATAAGGCGCACCGGATTATAAGGCGCACCTTCAATGAATGGCCTATTTTAGAACTGTTTTCATATATAGGGCGCACCGGATTATAAGGCGCATAGAATAGAAGATACTGTAGTCAAACGAATTGACTGGGGTTGCGTTATGCATCCACTAGATGGAGCTGTGCTAAAAGGAATGTCAACAAAACAGTCAGATAAAGTCAAACTTTATTAAGCGTTCTGACAACTCCGTTCACTCCCCATGGTAATGTTGTTCAAACGCGTTAATGTGCATATTAACAATATCTCCCAGCCTTGCTCACTCTTCTCCCAAAGCGTGGAGGGGAACCTTTCCCTGATTCAGTAAACACGTAGTAAAAGAAACAGTCTGATACCACTAAATCAAACGTTAGTGCATAACTCAACATTGTTCAGTTACATATAACACGTAAAGCTCACTTTTTTCAGTTCATTCCCCATCCACGAACCCCTCGAATTCTTCTTCTTCAGTGTCCGAATTGAACAGTTGGGCGACTACGGCATCCAACCTGCCCGGCTCCCTCTCGTCATTATCCGAGTCAGTGTCGCTGCTGTTGCCTGGCAGTTCAGATATTATTCCTGCCTTCAGTGAAAGCTTTGACCACAGTTGAGACCGATATATCAGCCCAGGCATCCACGATCCATTGGCAGATAGTGGCGTAAGTCGCCCGGCGCTGTCTCCCCGTCTTGGTGAACGTGTGTTCGCCTTCTGTCATCCACTGCTCCCACGTAGCTCGCAGTCTAGCTTTGAACGCCCTATTGACACCAATATCTAGCGGCTGGAGTTCTTTAGTTAATCCACCCGGAATGACGGCAAGCTCCGAATTAGTTTGCTTCACTTGTTTTTGACAGCATCGGTGATATGGGCGCGCATTGAGTCGTAGATCAATAGGGACGGAGCTGTGTGGAAAAAGCCACCCGGTCTCTTGACGTAAATTTCTCTCAGCCACTCACTCATCTTTTCCTCATCCATCCATCCCTTCGGGCTAGCTTTGATGACGACGCCGGCTGGAAAGTTCTCTTTTGGCAAGGTCTTCCTCTTGAAAATAATCATGGGTGGAAGTTTCTGGCCATTAGCCTGGCAGGCGAGAACTACAGTGAAGGATGACTTCTCATTCCCTGTGGTACGTACAGACACCGTACTGGTCCCCGTTTTCTCCACAGTGCGGTTCACGGGAATATCAAAGGTGAGTGGAACCTCGTCCATGTTGGTGATGTGCTCTGGCCGGATTTTCTTTTCAGTGATCTTATTTTTTGCAGTATGCGCGGAAAGTGACCAGCTTTTCTTGGTAATCTTTTGGCAGTTGCTGCGAGACGGTAGTTCGGTGTGCGGATGGAGAGATTACGTCTTTTCATAAAACGAAAGCACCAAGAAGGACCGCCTCGAAATTCATCGATTGTCATGTCCCGTGCTAGCGCTGTTGCCTTCATTCGAATAGTGACTGTAGAGACGCTTCTACTTGCTGCTCTCTGTTCAACAACCCACTGTTCGAGTTTGTCCTCTAACTGTGGCCATCTCGCTTTGTTCCCACGGAAACTCTGTTTAGTCTTCTTTACTTGGCGCAGGTCATCTTCTTGCTTCCTCCACTTCCGTACCATTGATTCATTAATGTTGAATTCTCTCGCTGCTGCTCTATTCCCATATTCTACTGCATGACCGACAGCCTTGAGCTTGAACTCTGCGTCGTAAGCGTGTCTCTTGAAAGGTGCCATTTTGGGGTCTTTATACACACACAAGTGGTGTGGGACTGTGAGTAAGCACAATACCGGTGTGTACTGGCTACCGTAATGCTGCAAGTGGTGCGGCTTTGTAGTTTACCAGTCGTACTGAAACATTTCATTATTATTAAATTGTTTTTATTGGTTTTTCATACTGAAACATTTTGACAGAGCACCTTGAGCGCCGTGTACAACCAGTATGGATCAACCAATTAACCAATTGATCCATACATAAGGCGCTCCGGATTATAAGGCGCACTGTCGTTTTTTGAGAAAATGAAAGGCTTTTAAGTGCGCCTTATAGTGCGGAATATACGGTACATCAAATGTGGCCTGTTTATTTCAGAAAGGCTCCCCTCAACTATTCACGTGTTTACATGTACATCCTTATTTATGTCTTCCCTACGACATTGTTATCCAATTCAACTCATCTACCAGTAATAACCTCCTCTCTTCATGTGTCAGTCTGCAGATGCAGAGCCTGCTGGTTCTGGAGGATCGTCTCTGGTCAAACAGGAGAGGACTGAAGGAGAAGACCCACGACTCACCAGAGACACCCAGACTGGAGCAGCAGCTGGAGTGGCGCCCCCTGTAGCCACGGAGGACCTCGCCACCACGCCCCAGCCCAGGACCCGAACCAGCATCACGGAGGTCAGTGGAATGCTGGATGCCGTCCTCAAGTCAGAGACAGACACCAAGCCTTTAACTGTAACACACAGGCTCTTACACACAGGATCTGACCACAGATCAGACCCAGAGATACTGGGGCTGAGGCGACTGGGCTGTCCTCCTGCTCCCGGCTCAGAGGATTTACTTTACGGTAACCCGAGCCCGAGGACAGTTAATTCCCATTGGGACTCAGGTTACGCGTTAGAGACTGGCAATGATCCAGTCTTGTTCCTTCCAACAGAGATGGACCCTGGCAACATGCCCTTGGGTTTAGAGACACAGACTGATCTGTCTAGAGGGGACTGGAACCGGTACAGTAGGAGTGTATACTCTGAAGGGTGCCTAGATAAGAAAAGGGAGGTTATAGTCGTAGATGACGTGACTGTGAAAGTGGAGGCCTACGCTCCTCTGACATGTAATGTAGATGATACTCACTTAGGAGAAGGACACTCACAAGGCAGATATTTCTTAGATTACAGCGAAAGCTTAGAGACAAATCCAAATATTGAGACCCACTCCCCTTTACATGCGCTCAGGGATCGTGACCCAGTGTCCACGTCAATGGGGCCTTCTGATTCACATGGCCGCATCCTTTTTGATCAGGTTTTGAACTCAAAGGACCAAAGGGCCGAGGTTTTGGGAGGGGGAGCAACATCAGGCGGTAGTAAAGAGAAGCGGTTCCTCTGTATGTTCTGTAACAAAGGCTTCAGCTGCCTCCAGAAGGTGGAGATCCACCAGAGGGTCCACACAGGGGTGAAACCGTTCAGCTGTACCCAGTGTCACATGCGCTTCACCGAGGCTGGCAAACTGAAGAGGCACCAGAGGGTCCACACAGGGAAGAAACCCTTCAGCTGTACCCAGTGTCAGATGTGCTTCGCCCAGGCTGGGCACCTGAAGAGGCACCAGAGGGTCCACACAGGGGAGAAACCCTACAGCTGTACCCAGTGTCACATGCGCTTCGCCCAGGCTGGCAACCTGAAGATGCACCTGAAGGTCCACACAGGAGAAAGGCCGTTCGCCTGTACGCACTGCGGGAAGAGGTTCTCAGAGAGAAGCTACCTCAGGATACACCAGCAGAAAAAACATTCCACCCTATAACATAGAAAGTAACCATTCCACTTGATCGCTTTTGATGTGTAGATCAAATGCTGCATTCAAATCAAAAATGAATTTTCATTGTTGTCTGCAGAAAATATTCATAGATGCATTTGGAATAACGAGTAATAGATTTCAGTGTTGAATATTCCTGGGTAGAATATTGCATCCAGGCGTTGTGTGATAAATAAGCCTTAAGTCTGTTACATATTGTGTTTGTGCTGTGTAGGCTATATGTTTATAAATGCCTATTTCATTACTTACAACCTACTTTATGGGAAAATTAATGCAGTTGATCAAGTTCATGCAGATGTTTTGTTGACATGCATGTGTGGTTTTTATATGGAGTATTTACACTCGTACCCATATACAGGTTGAAAATGGCAGAGTTGGGCACTAATAAGTGTAAACATTGGAACGTGGTAGCTGTACAGCGCTGTATGGGT